>NC_084561.2:26368823-26501323 GCF_033978685.3 Nerophis lumbriciformis
TGCGAAGACGCACTGTGTCAGGCTCGCAGTAATCCCGCCTCCTGGTGCCGGTTAATGCACCCCCGCCGCAGAATGCACCCCCCGACGGGAGCGCCACACCAACCAAAGCCCACACCCAAACCCTCCACGTGCAAGACCGAATCCACCCAAAAAAAGTCACTTAACAAGAAGCCAAAAAGTGCAAAAACAACAATGCTCGCGCCGGAGGAGCCGTGAACGACTGCAGGGACACAACATTAGGTACACCTGCAGACTGCAGCACGGATTTCATATTTCATTCATTCACAACTCCTCCAACACCAACACCACTGTTCCCGCACTTATAAGTAAAGGTAAGACCATAATAACATTTTTTTAATTAAATGTGCTTTTTTGTGTGCTACAGTTTGTATGTGTAAAGTTAAAGTTAAGTTAAAGTACCAATGATTGTCACACACACACTAGGTGTGGTGAAATTTGTCCTCTGCATTTGACCCATCCCTTGATCACCCCCTGGGATGTGAGGGGAGCAGTGGGCAGCAGCGGCGCCGCGCCCGGGAATAATTTTTGGAGATTTAACCCCCAATTCCAACCCTTGATGCTGAGTGCCAAGCAGGGAAGAATGCTGGTATGAGCTTTTAAACATAACCCGTTAACTGCTGCCAATCAAATGGTGAATAAGATACTCTTTAGGGTTCATATGTTTGTAAATCTGACTGTGATGAAGTCAGTGCCTCACCAGCCATGAACCTCACCGCACGTCACTGATACATACATATCTATATGTACCTATATATCTATATGTACCTATATATATATATATATATATATATATATATATATATATATATATATATATATATATATATATATATATCCCATCCATCCATTTTCTACCGCTTTTCCCTTTTGGGGTCGCGGGGGGTCACTGGAGCCTATCTCAGCTGCATTCAGGCGGTAGGCGAGGTACACCCTGGACAAGTCGCCACCTCATATACAGTATGTCTGCATTGTAACAGCCACGTAGTGCACATGAAATACTCATTTAAATAGGGTGGTCCGCACTATATTTGTAATTGTTATCAATTGTACATGCAGTTTTAGTAGATCACCCACAACATGCCCACTAATAGTATGCACACACATGCTGTTTAGCATGTGGTGTTTGGATGTTAGTAGATCAGGCCCATAGATTTTTAGGATAATGTATATACACTATATTGGCAAAAGTATTTGGCCACCCATCCAAATGATGAGAATCAGGTGTCCAATCACTTGGCCCGGTGTATGAAATCAATCACTTAGGCATGGAGACTGTTTCTACAAACATTTGTGAAAGAATGGGCCGCTCTCAGTGATTTCCAGCGTGGAACTGTCATAGGATGCCACCTGTGCAACAAATCCAGTCGTGAAATTTCCTCGCTCCTAAATATTGCAAAGTCAACTTTATTATAGGAAAAGTGAAGAGTTTGGGAACAACAGCAAGTCAGCCACTAAGTGGTAGGCCACGTAAACTGACAGAGAGGGGTCAGCGGATGCTGAAGTGCATAGTGCAAATACTTTCTGCACAGTCAGTTGCTACATAGCTCTAAACTTCATGTGACCTTCCAATTAGCCCACGTACAGTACGCAGAGAGCTTCATGGAATGTGTTTCTATGGCCGAGCAGTGGAGACGCCTTGTCTGGAGTGATGAATCACGCTTTTCCATCTGGCAATCTGATGGACGAGTCTGGGTTTGGAGGTTGCCAGGAGAACGCTACATTTCGGACTGCCTTGTGCCGAGTGTGAAATTTGGTGGAGGAGGAATTATGGTGCGGGGTTGGTTTTTCAGGAGTTGGGCTTGGCCTCCCAGTTCCAGTGAAAGGAACTTTGAATGCTCCAGGATACCAAAACATTTTGGACAATTCCATGGAATGGCACTTCAAGTTCATATGTGAGTAAAGGCAGGTGGCCAAATACTTTTGGCAATATAGTGTATCATCACTCCTTCAAAAAGCTAATGTAGGCTTCAAGTGAGCCACAAATGTCAAGTATTGTAAATGTACACAACACTTTCAATCACAGCGTTCAAGTGTTGCATTCTAAGAAAGTCACATTTGCTTGGTTTATAGGAAGTAGACGGGCCTGGGCAATAATAAGTACTGGATCATCCAGTCATTCTGTGCAGGATCATAAGATCATCCTTTTATTTTTTTACATTAGGACATTAAGTACTTTTCACAGTTCGAAAAGGTACACAGCAAGTTTCTGCAGGACAGCTCAGTTCCTCCTGAGAGCACTGACAGACCCATACTTGCCAACCCTCCCGATTTTCCCGGGAGACTCCCGAATTTCAGTGCCCCTCCCGAAAATCTCCCGGGGCAATCATTCTCCCGAATTTCTCCCAATTTCCACCCGGACAACAATATTGGGGGCGTGCGTGCCTTAAAGCCACTGCCTTTAGCGTCCTCTACAACCTGTCGTCACGTCCGCTTTTCCTCCATACAAACAGCATGCCGGCCCAGTCACATAATATATGCATGCGGCTTTTACACACACATAAGTGAATGCAAGGCATACTTGATCAACAGCCATATAGGTCACACTGAGGCTGGCCGTATAAACAAGTTTAACACTGTTAATAAATATTAATAATAAATATCTCCCGAATTCAGAGGTCTCAAGGTTGGCAAGTATGGACAGACCTGGACTGACATGAGCATGATGTCTCTTTGTTGCCTTATGTGTGTTTCTTGTTGCGATTGTGTTTCTCTTTTTGTGCTGGCTGCAGAGAAGGAACCTGCTGCACAATAGTTTTTAACTGAGTCAGGATCCATTAACTCAGTGCTTTTCAATTATTGTCTGTTGCGCGCCCCACCCAGGAAGAAGAAAACATTTCGCATCGCCCCCCCAACCACTCTCCGCTACACCTATAAATAGTATAATTTGTCAAAAAAGTTGTTATAAGTACAGCTCTGCATAACATAGTATCCGTATTAACATTGTTTTTTAGTCTGTAACAGAAAAGATTTAAAGTACATCAATTTGCCTGAAACAAATTTTTTTAAAATCCTTATTTAAACTATTTTTAGACCAATGTGAATCATTTGATACTGAAAAATAAATTCGGTAAACTCAATAAATAATGATACATTCAAATTAATCAGCAACATTAACTCAGAACCACAATATATAAACACTTTAACCTACTAAACAAAAATGAATAAGACGATTTTTAATCATCAAAATGAGGATGTTAGAATTAATGGCTACAATGAGTATGTTTGATAGTGCACAGCTTTTAAAAGCGGGTTTGAAGCATGATACTGATAAAGCATGGTGCCCTGGGTCATACACGTGCCCTCGGCATTGCACGACACCCCCCAGGGGGGCCAACTACACTAACTATTAATTTAATAAATGACATGACATGATTATGAAATGTAAAACCAGTAAGTACTTCTAAGTCACATGGTTGTAACCCAGCAATTCTCGCTAAATTTGGGTACAAAGTAGACTACACTGGAATGGTCTGTCAAACCTTAGTGTAAATGCAGCCCGCAAATTAGGGCAATGTTTTAATCTATATTAAGTATTTAGATCCTATTGAATCCCACTAGACATCAAAACATTTAACAGAAAGGTAAACATGCATATGGCAACTACTACCAGTACAATTACATTAAGTTTAAACGCCTAATTTAACATTGTACAAGACAAGTGCTGCAAGGCATTCTGGGAAATGCAATGGGGGTAATGCCGATGTTCTGGCAAGACATGCTCCCCATTTGAATTCATGCCCCCCCCCCCCCCCCACCCCCTCATCTGTGCATGTGTGTGAATCAAAGGAATTGTGCAAGTGATTACAATCGTTAAACTAATTTAATACACATGTTTCACATTACAAACGATCAAATGTATGATTTATTAAGTTATCCTTTTTTTGCTGGAATGTTGAAAGTGCTCTCAGCATACCTTGTTTTACTAGTTTGTAATATAAAACCTGTACCGTATTTTGGGGACTATAAAGTTGATTGGCAACACTAAATTGGCCCTAGTGTGTGAATGTGAGTGTGAATGTTGTCTGTCTATCTGTGTCGGCCCTGCGATGAGGTGGCGACTTGTCCAGGGTGTACCCCGCCTTCCGCCCGAATGCAGCTGAGATATGGCTCCAGCACCCCCCGCGACCCCAAAATCGACAGTGTGCCTTATGACCCGGTGCGCCTAATGTATGGAATTATTCTGGTTGTGCTTACCAACCTCGAAGCAATTTTATTTGTTACATGGTGTAATGATAAGTGTGACCAATAGGTGGTGGTCACACATAAGAGATACGTGTAGACTGCAATATGACGCCAGTAAACAACACCAAAACGTTAAATGTTCCAGTGAAAATAAAGAACATTACACACGGCACTCAAAAATCTGTCAAAATGTTTTAGTATGACTTTGAAGCCGCACCGCTTGATGGATTGTCGGCCCACTGGGCTACCGTAGTCAGAAATACAAGTATTACTATGGTGTGTGTATAAGGACCGCAAAATGGCACCCATTAGCAAACATATTATCTGGCGTTTTGTTTCACAATAATATGCAAAACCAACTTTTCTTACCCACTGTAGTCCGTGACGATCCCGTAGTCGATAAGCCTCTTCTTTTTCTCTATCTTCTTGTTATGGGGCATTCATCCTCCGCTGTTGCCATTTGTAATATAAAGTAATGTAAAGTTCAAACTTATATCTCGCTATGGAAGTGCTAAAAACTACCAGTGTAGTGGGTTTACATTATTCACCCACGGAACTTTAGTTATTAAAGGTTTCCGGCATTGTTGCACGAGTGAGCCACGGATGAGGAGAAGCTGCTCCGTTGTTGGTTTGAGTAAAGTCTGAATGTCATTAAAACAGTTAGCTCCATCTTTTGACACTTCTTCCATGCCCGTCCTTGCACGCTACACCGCTACAACAAAGATGACGGGGAGAAGCCGCTGCCGAGGGTTAAGACCGCCCATAAAACGGCGCATCCTGAAGCGACTGTCAAAAAGCGGCTTGAAGATGATCTGTAAAACATAATCTATGCAACATTTTGACCAAAGAACCACCATTACATGTTATGTAGACCACAAGGAAATATTTAAATTTAGAAAAAAATCATAATATGACCCCTTTAATGTGCCCTATAATCCGGTGCACCTTTTGTATGAAAAAAGACCTGAATACACCCACTCATCAGCAGTGCGCCTTATAATCCGGTGCGCCCTATGGTCCAGAAAATACGGTATATTTAATGACAAAATAAATTGAGTTGTTTAGAGTTACGCTTGTACTCATGTGAAAGAGTCAGTTCTTGATTCATATGCAGGGGGTGCATGAATTTCTTTAGGGAGCACATCCCACCAGAACAGCGGCTCCCAACATGCCTTGTGACACTTTTTTCTAAATATTTGCTCAAAGTAAGTGTTTAGGGTTAAGGTGTTGTTTATTATTTTTCACTAATTACAGTGCACAGCTGGGATAGGCTCCAGCAGGGACAAGTGGTAGAACATGGATGTATAATTACAGTACTTCTCAATAATTTTCTGTTACACTCCACAAGGAACAAGAAAAATAATTGCCCCCCAATCCCCACGTGACTATACATAGTATAATTTGTCTATAACGTTTTTATAAGTAACTCTGGGTTATCCGTAACATTACCTGCCGCTATAGTCACAGTGATGCGAAGCGCTACGTACGCTTCGTCATATTCTACTGGAGTATATTTCAAATACAAACCCCGTTTCCATATGAGTTGGGAAATTGTGTTAGATGTAAATATAAACAGAATGCAATGATTTGCAAATCATTTTCAACCCATATTCAGTTGAATATGCTACAAAGACAACATATTTGATGTTCAAACTGATAAACATTTTTATTTTTGCAAATAATCATTAACTTTAGAATTTGATGCCAGCAACATGTGACAAAGAAGTTGGGAAAGGTGGCAATAAATACTGATAAAGTTGAGGAATGCTCATCAAACACTTATTTAGAACATCCCACAGGTGTGCAGGCTAATTGGGAACAGGTGGGTGCCATGATTGGGTATAAAAACAGCTTCCCAAAAAATGCTCAGTCTTTCACAAGAAAGGATGGGGTGAGGTACACCCCTTTGTCCACAACTGTGTGAGCAAATAGTCAAACAGTTTAAGAACAACATTTCTCAAAGTGCAATTGCAAGAAATTTAGGGATTTCAACATCTACGGTCCATAATATCATCAAAAGGTTCAGAGAATCTGGAGAAATCACTCCACGTAAGCGGCATGGCCGGAAACCAACATTGAATGACCGTGACCTTCGATCCCTCCGACGGCACTGTATCAAAAACCGACATCAATCTCTAAAGGATATCACCACATGGGCTCAGGAACACTTCAGAAAACCACTGTCACTAAATACAGTCCGTCGCTACATCTGTAAGTGCAAGTTAAAGCTCTACTATGCAAAGCGAAAGCCATTTATCAACAACATCCAGAAACGCCGCCGGCTTCTCTGGGCCCGAGATCATCTAAGATGGACTGATGCAAAGTGGAAAAGTGTTCTGTGGTCTGACGAGTCCACATTTCAAATTGTTTTTGGAAATATTCGACATCGTGTCATCCAGACCAAAGAGGAAGCAAACCATCCAGACTGTTATCGACGCAAAGTTCAAAAGCCAGCATCCGTGATGGTATGGGGGTGCATTAGTGCCCAAGGCATGGGTAACTTACACATCGGTGAAGGCACCATTAATGCTGAAAGGTACATACAGGTTTTGGAACAACATATGCTGCCATCTCAGCGCCGTCTTTTTCATGGACGCCCCTGCTTATTTCAGCAAGACAATGCCAAGCCACATTCAGCACATGTTACAACAGCGTGGCTTCGTAAAAAAAGAGTGCAGGTACTTTCCTGGTCCGCCTGCAGCCCAGACCTGTCTCCCATCCAAAATGTGTGGCGCATTATGAAACGTAAAATACGACAGCGGAGACCCCGGACTGTTGAACGACTGAAGCTGTACATAAAACAAGAATGGGAAAGAATTCCACTTTCAAAGCTTCAACATTTAGTTTCCTCAGTTCCCAATCGTTTATTGAGTGTTGTTCAAAGAAATGGTGATGTAACACAGTGGTGAACATGCCCTTTCCCAACTACTTTGGCACGTGTTGCAGCTATGAAATTCTAATTAAATTATTCTAATTTAATTATTATTTGCAAAAAAAAAATAAAGTTTATGAGTTTGAACATCAAATATCTTGTCTTTGTAGTGCATTCAATAGAATATGGGTTGAAAAGGATTTGCAAATCATTGTATTCCGTTTATATTTACATCTAACACAATTTCCCAACTCATATGGAAACGGGGTTTGTATAACATGCACATCTTTTCCTGGGCATTTTAGAAGCAGTTCTGCAGTGTGATATACAATGGAACCCACTTTTTGAGAGGCGCTCTGGGAGACACTGGCACTAACTATGCAAGGAAATGCATATTGGAAGATTTTTATGTTATTTTACAATACATTTCCTGTATGGAAAAATTAAGGCCAACAAAAAGACACCAGCAGACACCAAAATGCATTAAGTTAATTTTAGCAGCTTTAAAATGATAAAATGATAGACAATGTTCGTATTATTTTTAATTCCTGACAGTCGAAATATGTTGATACACACGTAGTACGGAGGGTTCTCTGCCCATTGTTTGTCTTTGAAGCGCAATCACCTCCTTTCTCACAGCCGCATAACTCTGCCATTTTGCATGTAGATTTTAAACGTGCTAAATTTAGACACAAATCATAATAATTCCAAGTACATCCTTAAAGTATTAGAAGAAGTCCTTTTTTAATTTTGTGCAGACGGCTTGCCACGAGCCGTATGCAGCTCGTGAAAAATACAATCTTTATTTGGTGTCTCGTCCTTGGCAGACAGACTCCCTATGTGTCTGTAGAACATGGTGATGACTCTCTGGGAGTTCCTACTTGGGAGGAATTTCCTTGGCTGCAGATTAGATTTTCAGGAATCTGCGATGTCAATGACATGTTAGGCAGCAGCTTTGAATAGCACGATCTGTGTGTCTGTGATGGGATGCTTTGTGAAGCCATATTCCATTTCCCTTGTGACTCATTAATCAAATATTCATACATCCCCTGTAAATACATGGAGAACACAGCCGACCCTCACAGTGTTCCGTGCCCCCCAGCACAAGTGCTCTTTCATGTTTCTGTCAGAAATCCCATAATGTCTCATCCCCTCCTGACACCACCCTCCTTTCAACCCGTGCTCTTTCTGTCTATCTGCAAAAAGAATGTTCTCTCGCTCCTGCATACTTGATGTTCTGGCCCGGTCCACGCAGCCGGACGGTCGTCGGCTAAAAACAACCGGGGAGGAACACACAAGATCTGACGGGCGGTCTAAATGATGCCTTTATGTGCTGTGGTAAAGCGGAGGACAGATGAGGGATTCTACTGTTCATCCATCCTCACCCTTGCCCTGGCGTTCCGCGCCAGAAGGGGCATTTCCCGCCTTTTAAAAAGCAAGCCTCATCACAATACAAGAATTGGTATTGTACAGCAAAACAGTCTGGCATAGCTCAAACAGAGAGGGCAACAGACAAGACCGGCCATAGTAACAGAACACAAGGATATTTTCTTTTCCTCCAAAGAGGAACACAGTTGCCGTCAGTGTCAGCGGGTCACATATTTTCCGGTCCCTGGTTAATGGCCTGGAGAGATGGTTAGCACATACGATTAGTTTTAATCTGCTGCATTTGACTTGCTGAGAAAGAGATTGAATGGACCTTGGCAAAAATACAGGCCAGTACCAAATGAAGTAAACAGTTTTTATTCCAGCAGCTTCTTTAAGTGGGCCTAGTAGCAGTAAAAGTGGTGCTTCTAGCTTCAATGGCGCCAATGCAAGAATTAAATCTGTTTTATTTGATTGACTTTTTTGTCTTATTAACCCTTCCCTACTATGTGTGGTTTATACACTTAATTTGAGCAGTATTGGAGGGCACCCATCTGGGGACCTATGTGGATTTCCCTCTTTTCTGACTTATAAATGTTGTTAAAATGTTGGATACTTGTGTATCCAGGAGATCGCAAAAAGCTGCCGCCTGACCAGGGCTCAGAAAATCTGCAAAGACTCCTCCCACCCCCACCAAGGACTGTTTTCACTGCTGGACTCTAGAAAGAGGTTCCGCAGCCTCCGAAGCAGAACCTCCAGGTTATGTAACAGCTTCTTCCCTCAGGCCGTAAGACTATTGAACGCATCATAATTAAATTAAATTATCCCCTCAACTCCCCCCAAAATGGATTAACTCGCTGGAATAAAAAAGACAATATAACATACATCCATAAACGTGGACGCATGTGAAAAAGTGCAATATATTTATCTGTACAGTAATCTATTTATTTATTTATATATATGTATATATATTTATTTACTTTATATATATATATATATATATATATATATATATATATATATATATATATATATATATATATATATATATATATATATTATTTATATATATTTATTATTTATATGTGCACCTTATTGCTTTTTTATCCTGCACTACCATGAGCTTATGTAACGAAATTTTGTTCTTATCTGTGCTGTAAAGTTCAAATTTGAATGACAATAAAAAAAGAAGTTTAAGTCTAAACAATGTCAAAGCATCACATCATGAGGTTCATGCATTTGAAAGTGAGTTTGCACGCAGTTTTGGATGTTGTGTGTTGCACTCTTTTTGTTTTTAAACAGTGGGATAACGTATTTATGGGAGCATTCTGACACAGATTTAGCTCAGGATACCAGTACTGATAAAATAAGACTAGGGCTGCACGATTATGGCCAAAATAATAATCACGATTATTTTCATCAATATTGAAATCACGACACGATTATTTACTGTTACCTAAAACATATTTTCTTGCGCTTTCTATTTCAAACAAACCGTATGTGAACTTGGCTTTCATCTCAGAATGAAACTATGAAAGCAATTCTTTAATAATAAAACATATAAACAAATACAAATATCAAAGAAAATGGGCTAACTAAAATAAATATGTGATCATAAAGTGCAAACAAGTGAAAAAATAAGATTATGCACGAAAGGCACATGCAAAGGGACACATTCATTGTACTGCTCACAGTATATATAGTCTATACACTATATTGCCAAAAGTATTTGGCCACCTGCCTTCACTCACATATGAACTTTAAGTGCCATCCCATTCCTAACCCATAGGGTTCAATATGATGTCGGTCCACCTTTTGCAGCTATTACAGCTTCAACTCTTCTGGGAAGGCTGTCCACAAGGTTGCGGAGTGTGTTTATAGGCATTTTCCACCATTCTTCCAAAAGCGCCTTGGTGAGGTCACACACTGACGTTGGTCGAGAAGGCCTGGCTCTCAGTCTCCGTTCTAATTCATCCCAAAGGTGTTCTATCGGGTTCAGGTCAGGACTCTGTGCAGGCCAGTCAAGTTCATCCACACCATACTCTGTCATCCATTGTCTTTATGGACCTTGCTTTGTGCACTGGTGCACAGTCATGTTGGAAGAGGAAGGGGCCCGCTCCAAACTGTTCCCACAAGGTTCGGAGCATGGAATTGTCCAAAATGTTTTGGTATGCTGGAGCATTCAAAGTTCCTTTCACTGGAACTAAGGGGCTAAACCCAACTCCTGAAAAACAACCCCACACCATAATTCCTCCTCCACCAAATTTCACACTCGACACAATGCAGTCCGTTCTCCTGGCAACCTCCAAACTCAGACTCGTCCATCAGATTGCCAGATGGAAAAGTGTGATTCATCACTCCAGAGAAGGCATCTCCACTGCTCTAGAGTCCAGTGGTGACGTGCTTTACACCACTGCATCCGACACTTTGCATTGGACTTGGTGATGTATGGCTTAGATGCAGCTGTTCGGCCATGGAAACCCATTCTATTAAACTCTCTGCGTACTGTACGTGGGCTAATTGGAAGGTCACATGAAGTTTGGAGCTCTGTAGCAACTGACTGTGCAAAGGGTGCAAAGTCTTTGCACTATGCGCTTCAGCATCCGCTGACCCCTCTTTTTCAGTTTACGTGGCCTACCACTTCGTGGCTGAGTTGCTGTTGTTCCCAAACTCTTCCATTTTCTTATAATAAAGCCGACAGTTGACTTTGGAATATTTAGGAGCGAGGAAATTTCACAAGTGGATTTGTTGCACAGGTGGCATCCTATGACAGTTCCACACTGGAAATCACTGAGCTCCTGAGAGCGGCCCATTCTTTCACAAATGTTTGTAGAAACAGTCTCCATGCCTAAGTGCTTGATTTTATACACCTGTGAATTTTATACACCTTACTGAAGCAGAATGAGTCTAAAAGAATATTAAAATAATATCTAAACGGCGAACATTTACAGTATGCATGAAAACATGGAAAAGCTTCTGATGGTGTGTTTGAAAGAGAAGCAGCTAGAAGGAGACACTGTCAATGTCTGCTCTTCAAGGTAAATGTACATTATTATTACTACATTGCTTCATAAAACTACTGTAACTGTTTGTCGTTCATTCTATTGTATTGTTTGTGTTACAATATTTAGTTTCTCTTTTTAAAAAGCAAAGTGGTAGAAAATGGATGGATGGATATTACATGTTAAAATTGTTCTGGTTTGGGGCAACCAAACACAGATTAAATTAATTTCAATGTATTTCAATGTGAGACACTGATATGAGATACAAATGTTTTGAGTTAAGAGCTCCGTCATAGAGTCAATTAAGCTCATAGGTAGGGGCTTCCGATCAAGCCTTTCCTCCTGAAAACTGTATGGCGGCAACCTGGAGCCTGATTCGGGTTGCTGCTGATTGGGAATAATAAATAAATCCACTTTAGGTTGTCGACTAATATTCTCGCCGTGGAAGGAGAATAGGGAAGGAGACAGTGTCGACAACGCTGTGGACACTTGATGAATGTTCCAAACCGCACATTGTTTGTCCATTGCTTTCTTTGGACTCATATTGAGCTAGCAAAACGAAAAAAATGCAGTAAAAAGGCTGAAAGACAGAGTAGCACTTAGCACAGTAGATAACGACAGACGCAGCATTGGACATCAATCAGCCCACCCACAATGCATGTGCTGTCTGGCACACAAGGGGCGAATGAAATGTTCGTACACGGAGACAAGGATTGTTAACCAAAGCATGTTTTTAGCCAATCTGTGTTTTGTAAATCAAAAAAGTTTGTGCAATAGGCGGTTCCACAATATTTGGACAGTTTACTGGTGCAGGGCATGGAAGGACTGATTTGCATCTAAAAAGACAGCCCCTCCAAAATTTAGACTTTGTCCTAGACTTAGACAAACATTAATGATCCACAAGGGACATTGTTCCACACAGTAGCTCAGTTACAAAGGATGGAAAGTGTAAGGATGGAAAGGATAAAGCAGGTGTAAAGTAGACTAACAATGTACCGTAGTAGCAGTATAAAATATAACATATATGTAATATACAAGCCCTGTTTCCATGAGTTGGGAAATTGTGTTAGATGTAAATATAAACGGAATACAATGATTTGCAAATCAATTTCAACCCATATTCAATTGAATGCACTACAAAGACAACATATTTGATGTTCAAACTCATAAACTTCTTTTTTTTTTTTGCAAATAATAATTAACTTAGAATTTCATGGCTGCAACACATGCCAAAGTAGTTGGGAAAGGGCATGTTCAGCACTGTGTTACATCACCTTTTCTTTTAACAACACTCAATAAACAATTGGGAACTGAGGAAACTAATTGTTGAAGCTTTGAAAGTGGAATTCTTTCCCATTCTTGTTTTATGTAGAGCTTCAGTCGTTCAACAGTCCGGGGTCTCCGCTGTCGTATTTTACGCTTCATAATGCGCCACATATTTTCAATGGGAGACAGGTCTGGACTGCAGGCGGACCAGGAAAGTACCCGCACTCTTTTTTTACGAAGTCACGCTGTTGTAACACGTGCTGAATGTGGCTTGGCATTGTCTTGCTGAAATAAGCAGGGGCGTCCATGAAAAAGACGGCGCTTAGATGGCAGCATATGTTGTTCCAAAACCTGTATGTACCTTTCAGCATTAATGGTGCCTTCACAGATGTGTAAGTTACCCAGGCCTTGGGCATTAATGCACCCCCATACCATCACAGATGCTGACTTTTGAACTTTGCGTCGATAACAGTCTGGATAGTTCGCTTCCCCTTTGGTCCGAATGACACGATGTCGAATATTTCCAAAAACAATTTGAAATGTGGACTCGTCAGACCACAGAACACTTTTCCACTTTGCATGAGTCCATCTGAGATGATCTCGGACCCAGAGAAGCCGGCGGCGTTTCTGGATGTTGTTGATAAATGGCTTTCGCTTTGCATAGTAGAGCTTTAACTTGCACTTACAGATGTAGCGACCAACTGTATTTAGTGACAGTGGTTTTCTGAAGTGTTCCTGTGCCCATGTGGTGATATCCTTTAGGTATTGATGTCGGTTTTTGATACAGTGCCGTCGGAGGGATCGAAGGTCACGGTCATTCAATGTTGGTTTCCGGCCATGCTGCTTACGTGGAGTGATTTCTCCAGATTCTCTGAACCTTTTGACGATATTATTGACCATAGATGTTGAAATCCCTAAATGTCTTGCAATTGCACTTTGAGAAACGTTGTTCTTAAAATGTTTGACTATTTGCTCACGCAGTTGTGGACAAAGGGGTGTACCTCGCACCATCCTTTCTTGTGAAAGACTGAACATTTTTTGGGAAGCTGTTTTTATACCCAATCATGGCACCCACCTGTTCCCAATTAGCCTGCACACCTGTGGGATGTTCTAAATAAGTGTTTGATGAGCATTCCTCAACTTTATCATTATTTATTGCCACCTTTCCCAACTTCTTTGTCACGTGTTGCTGGCATCAAATTCTAAAGTTAATGATTATTTGCAAAAAAAAAAAATGTTTATCAGTTTGAACATCAAATATGTTGTCTTTGTAGCATATTCAACTGAATATGGGTTGAAAATTATTTGCAAATCATTGTATTTCGTTTATATTTACATCTAACACAATTTCCCAACTCATATGGAAACGGGGTGTGTATGTAAAATATACATTATAAACAAAAGAGAGGTAGCTAACATAGAAGTGGTCAGGTCATAGACAGATATCATCTATTGCTGTATGGCGAGTGATTATACAGCTGGATGGAGTGCGGAATGAAGGAGTTCTTGAATCGAACACTGTGGGAACGAAGCTGAAGGAGCCTGTTGGAGTATGAACTCCGCTGTCCCTAAATTGTCTGGTGGAGTGGGTGGGCAGGATTGTCCATGATGGCCAGCAGTTTGTCCAGTGTCCTCTTGTCCCTCACTGACACAAATGCCTCCAACTGTGTGCCTATAGTTTGGCCGGCTTTCTGGATCAGTTTGTCAATCCGGTTTAAGTCCCTTTTGCTGGTGCTGCTCCCCCAACAAACCACTGCAAAGTACAGGGCACTGGCCACAACAGACTGACAAAAGATCTCCAACAGCTTGCTGCACACATTAAAGGACCTAAGCTTCCTCAGGAAAAAGAGTCTGCTCATGCCCTTCTTGAAAACAGCTTTGCTGTTGTCCTTCCAGTCCAGTCTGCTGTTCAAGTGGACTAAACAAACCATTTGCAGGCATACTCAGAAAAGGGGTTAATAAAATGCGACTGTGTTTGGATATTCCTATCCAAACACTTAAACATAAACTACTAGCTGAGAATGGGATTTTGGCCAACCACGATGAATCCGACAGAGCTTGTTGTGGTGTGTACTCCTCGTTGTAGGGACAGATGCCCTGCTTGTTGCTGAATGTGTGCACTGCTGACTGAAAGACCTCTTCTGCCTCTATTTATCTGTTCACTACAGTGTGTTGGATCAATGTTAATATGTATTTAAAGACATCAAAATATATTTCTAAAATGTAGAATCAACCAAAGATTTCATGACCCCTCCTGTAGAATGTGTGTTAAATGTAGATTAAACTTATCATACGTGCCCTTTAAATTAGTGTCGAAACTTTGTATCACAAATGCTTAAATTAATGAAGACTCAGCCAACACAACAAGTGCTTGAAGGTGATATTGTACAAGTAACTTTAGCGTCCCGACAGAGCCACACAGCCTGAAGCTCTTTTTCATTTTTATTGCCAACCTTATCATGCCAACAGCAGTGCTCAGTTACAACACTGCACACACAATTCACACAACATCAAAACAACACTTTCTCATTATGCACCAATCACGGCGAGCGAGGTGCATTCATGAACGGAATTCTGAACATCAACATTACAACACAAGCTGTTAGGGTTTTTTTTTTTTTTTTTACATTATTTGTGTTCTGTATTGCTGCTAGTTTTTCCTGCGACAATTGGGACCATAATTGGGATTTTATTTCAAATTTTTAGAATTTCTTAATTTTATAAAATGTTAACAATATAACGCCAAATCACAACAAGTCTAGAACCACACTACTTATACATTATAGAGAACCAACTGACCTTAATTATCATTGTATTTATACTATTCAAGTACTTAAATTACTATTAATTTATTTTTATATTTTTGTATGTTGCAAAATGTTGTAAAAATTTTAAACATTTTAATAAAATCCCCGTTTTCAATTGTTTTGAATGACAAGCAATGTTTAAGCACAAGCATTCTTTCAAAAGTAATGCTTTGGCAGCTGTAACAGACGATATGTGAACAATACCAATTCTTTTTAGACACACATATTCTGACCTAATGTGCTTCTGTATCTTTCTTTCCCCTCCATCCTTGCGGCGCCCCCTAAAGAATAGGTATGTGCCAAGGTGACCCACACCTAAAAACCACCACTGAGTGTCCTGAATATCAGTTGTGTTAGTTGCAATGCAGAAAGACATGGAAGACGTTCATGCACAATAGAGTTTTGAGTGCGCGTGTTCAAAATTTACAGCGAGTTATTCAGGCATTCTTCAAAATGTCAAAAGGGTGGCTTTTGTATGAGTTTGCTCTGCGAAGCATGCAAGGAATGAATTCACTAATTTACAACGTGCATTGAAATGAAAGGCCAGTATTGTGAATATTCCAAAACAGGTTACCCGAAATGATTCAATACAAACACATTTTCCAATTGCTGTTGATGTCTGTATGATATTAGTATTTACTGCATAATAATAAAACTTATTTAAATGCCATTAACAATACAAGAAGTATTCTTAACTTAATGCATCTTCAGTAAAGATATTGTTGCGGTGCAGTACATGTAAACTCCCGTTTTTGGACTAAATCTAAATTAATACTAATTCAAAACACGCCATTTAAAACTCACATTCACAACAAATGACAATTCAGAATTTCCATCCATCAAACATGAATTGTTTTGGGATGTGGAAATGCAAACTCACTGTTTCAAAACATGCAAATGAGAGAAATGTTTCCACAACAAGCTCCAGTGTAACAGTGAATTATTAAAGCCTGTGTATCATTTCCCTGTGTTATTGATGCAAGTAAAACACAAGTATCTTTTTAATGAGATATGTTTCATAATAAATGATTAAAAATGGTTCAAAGGATTGCATCTGAAGTTTTAACGAGGGATGTGTCAATCGATCGCTCAGTATCGGTTGATTGTCGTGAAAAAATAAGTGATCGCCATTGCAGATTAATGCCTTTTAATGCCAATCACAAATTATTCTTAGTCCCCTGGCTGACAAGCAGCTAGCAACTAATTAAGTGTATCCACACACAGTGTGGAGAAGCTCCCGTAAATTAATGATAATCCTCTCCATTACGGAAAAATAACTGCATTTGGTAGTATCTTAAGTATCTTTGGAAAACAAAGCTAAAGATGTTACACACTGAGAACAAGCCAGGAGCAGGCATGATAATAGCTAAGCGAATCGCTAAGATAGATTTGAACAACACCAAAAAAAGGAACCTAATAAAGTTTAAGAAATGTAAATAGAACAACATTAGAGCAAGCAGAAAGTAAGCAGATACAACATGAAATTAATAAGTACATTTATAAGAGTCTTGTGAAAGGATAATATAACAATTAATGTTGGCATGTCGACATTGTCAGAGTCAGTACACGACACGTAAGAAAGAGAAGGGCGGATGGATACATAAATCGGTGGTGTCAGTACCAAAGATATCGTAGTATCAGTGTATCAACTTTGAGAGCAAAAACCAAAGGATTTAAATTAGTTATTGTGAACTATTGACTTTGTTTTGATTAAACATTCGTAATGTAATAAAAGAGAATAATGAACTCGGTCAAATATTGTGTTGATATTGTTAAACTGTCAATATCACTTACCATAAATACATTGAACAAGTTAAAGTTGATATACAGTATGTGATCAGTACTGATATCTGCCCATCGCACTCACGGATAATCGGCTGCATAAAACCCTGATTGGAACATTTCTGGTCTTTTCGGCCCTTTAAAAATCTTCCCAAACGCAGTTAGTTTAATGTAGAAAAGTGTGACTAAAATAATACTTTTAAAGTTATTTTAACCAACAGAACACGTCAATATTTTACAAGTGAGTGTAAGTGTGGTGGTACTGGACTAATATTCCTATGCACTAACAGTGAAATGTGTTTGGAAAGAAAAATATAGTGTGCACTTCCACGGCATTCCTCCTCTTCATGTTAGTATAAAAATAAGCATAGCTCTAAAAAGTCCCAATACTGTACAAAAACAACAGTATTGAGCTAACTCCTATTGTTGCGTTTCAGAAGTTCACCAAAAAGTGAACAAATAGGTTTGGTTCTCGAAGGTTTAATGTTACGTCTGTCTCAGACACACAGACTTCTTTAGGCATCACACAGTGAAAAAAATTCCATGTTCGCAGTTCCAAACCGTTTTGTTAAAGTAGTACAAAGTCCCCAGCAGTGGTGATTGTCCTTCTCGGGTCACGGATGAAGGGCCACTCTCTCTTTTCCGGGGTCAGACCTGCTGACAGGTCGTAATCTCTGCCATGACCTTGCACGATAGTGAACGCTGGGTATTTGTCGCTCGCTGATGGCTGCAGCACCTGAAACCACAACGCGTTTAAAAGGTGCAGAATATTGCACACTTCTGTCCTTTTGTTTTATTTTGTGTCTTTTGAGAACATTGAATCAAATGATTTTTACCATAGATGTAGAGAATGTCTCATAATTAATGGAGGAAAGGCTGTTTTGAAGTGGCTCTACAATTTAAGATACATGGCTAAATGCTGACACCTAGTGGCCATTTGTCCCAACTGAAAAGAAGAATGTGCAAATATTTATACTGTGCCCATGATTATTTTCTAAAAATCTAATTAATCACACTTTTGAATTTTGACTATTCACAATTAATTACTTGCTTGCAAAATTTATATTAACTTTTAAAAATACCCACATATTGTCAGAATGTCATACACTAACATTTTGTAAATGCTTTACTTAAGGGGTGTCATACTACTTGTATCCAATCTCTTTTATTCTTGGGAGATTTACAGCAATTTAGTAATGTGTTTTTAAAGAATCCAAATGCATTTTAGTCTATACACATCATAACAAACACAATAATACTGAAACAGATTAATCAATGTTGATAGTGGAACTCATAATGACTGATATACACAAGATTTAAAAAAAAAAAGCATTTCGATTAGATGATGAGTTATACCTTGAAATAAGGTATCCTTTAATTCATTTGATTTAACTATTAAATTAAATTAAAATAAGACTCTTTCATGCTTGTGGTGAATAATGGCTACAGTACAGATGCAATGCAAGTGTAAGCAACTGTGACAGTTTTTTTTTTTGTTAATGGCTGTGTAGGTGATGGAAATAATAAGTGATAATAGTGATGAAATAATGTTATAATGATATAATAATAATGTTATTGTGGTTGATTTTGTTTGTTGTTCTTTCATGTTTTAATCACCATTATATATTGTATTGTTTATACTTCAATTTTTATTTTTATTTAATTTATTTAATATCAAATAAAAAATAATTGATACAACATTAAAATAAATCATGAATGAAAAGGAGCAAAAAGAAGTATATATTTATAATATCGGCCCCCTATTCACACAAATACAACATTCTCTATTCAACTCAGAAGATTATTAGCTATATTTCTATTTCATAACATACAACAACAAAAATAAATAAAAACATCAGCTTACTCAAAGTTATATATTTTCATAGTCAGGATTTTTAAAGGGTTTTTTTAAATACAGAAATAGATTTACATTGTTTTGTTCCACTGTCAAGTTTCTACAATAAACTAACACCTTTATTATTAGTATTAGTATTATTATTGATATTATTGCTATTTTTTGTAGTATTGTATTGTATTTTAAGTATTTTATTTGCATGTCTTCTAAATTGCTTTGTACATTTTTATCCTAAGTGGCTTTATTTTCTTTTATTAGACTGATATTAAAATAAATGTAAAAATTTTAAATAAAATTCATTAAGGGTGTTTAACAACACATTACATAATATTGGTGCAACATATAATAATGCAATAAATATTCACCTCATTGTGTAATAATCCGCCTCATTTTGTAATAACATTATTGAAAGCATTTTTAAATATCTTATTACATATTGCACAAGTCATTGCAAAATGCGGGTGCTCTACTTTTTTACATATGCAATGTAACAATTTGATGCATTAAATACCGAATGTGATGCCTTAATTAGAAAAGTTGTCGCAGGAACAGGGAAAATGTCATCCTTTTTACAATAAATTTAAAGAATCTAATAGAATGTTTCTTTGGTCAAACCTAAATCAAATGTAAATGCGTCAAAATGTTTGACAAAATGCAGCTGATTATTACAAAATGTGGCATAATTGCATAAAGAGGTGAACATTTATTTCATTACGACATATTGCACTACTGTTACTGTACTGTGCTAAATTACAGTTATGGGTGCCATTATAGGGCTGCTTGTAATATTTTTTTTGTTTTTACAAATACAAATTATATTACAGTTTAGATGTTGCATTATGAGAGAATGTTAAAGTTAAACAGATACGCAATTTAAAGCAGTAGATAAATTATTTTCCGTCAAAATGGCAAAAATTAATGTATTTAGTAAGAAATTTTAAGTGCTTTAATGACACACATTATGTTCAGGCTTTGTGAGCCACTTTAAATAATGTGGCGGGTCACGCAAAATGATGTGGCAGACCATATGAAATCATACAATATTTTTTGATGAATAATTACATGCATTAACTTTGACAGCCCTAATTTATTTGCAACGTGATTGTGAAATAGTGATGTAGTGATTGCAATTCTTACCCGAGACAGCTCTTGGCTGATTTTCTCATAGTCTTGGACACTTCTGGAGTAAAAACCAATGGTGCAGCTTGGGTCCATTTTTGTAAACTGCATCTTCTTGGGTGAAGGACAATGATAGGACTAGACAGAAGAATACAAAGTACATCTTTCAGATATTCCTCAAGATGAAGGGTGTATAGTATACGTACTATGGAATCCTATTCATCTGCTGTCACAGCGTCGATACACTTACAGCACTGGTATGTTGTCACATTTTAGGCCACTGCATACAAACGCATAAAACAATATTGGTATATTGAGATGTGTGCTAATCTTTTATGCATTGGTTTGTTGCGAAAACCCACAAATCATTCTCACTTTTTGTACACTTGTCTTTCAAAATTTTTGAGTTTCCCCTGTATGTATGTATGCATATATATACACACATATATATATATACATACATATATATGTGTGTGTGTGTGTATATATATATGTATACAGTATACATATATATATATATATACATATATATATATATATATATATATATATATACATATACATATACATATATACAGGTAAAAGCCAGTAAATTAGAATATTTTGAAAAACTTGATTTATTTCAGTAATTGCATTCAAAAGGTGTAACTTGTACATTATATTTATTCATTGCACACAGACTGATGCATTCAAATGTTTATTTCATTTAATTTTGATGATTTGAAGTGGCAACAAATGAAAATCCAAAATTCCGTGTGTCACAAAATTAGAATATTACTTAAGGCTAATACAAAAAAGGGATTTTTAGAAATGTTGGCCAACTGAAAAGTATGAAAATGAAAAATATGAGCATGTACAATACTCAATACTTGGTTGGAGCTCCTTTTGCCTCAATTACTGCGTTAATGCGGCGTGGCATGGAGTCGATGAGTTTCTGGCACTGCTCAGGTGTTATGAGAGCCCAGGTTGCTCTGATAGTGGCCTTCAACTCTTCTGCGTTTTTGGGTCTGGCATTCTGCATCTTCCTTTTCACAATACCCCACAGATTTTCTATGGGGCTAAGGTCAGGGGAGTTGGCGGGCCAATTTAGAACAGAAATACCATGGTCCGTAAACCAGGCACGGGTAGATTTTGCGCTGTGTGCAGGCGCCAAGTCCTGTTGGAACTTGAAATCTCCATCTCCATAGAGCAGGTCAGCAGCAGGAAGCATGAAGTGCTCTAAAACTTGCTGGTAGACGGCTGCGTTGACCCTGGATCTCAGGAAACAGAGTGGACCGACACCAGCAGATGACATGGCACCCCAAACCATCACTGATGGTGGAAACTTTACACTAGACTTCAGGCAACGTGGATCCTGTGCCTCTCCTGTCTTCCTCCAGACTCTGGGACCTCGATTTCCAAAGGAAATGCAAAATTTGCATGGTTGGGTGATGGTTTGGGGTGCCATGTCATCTGCTGGTGTCGGTCCACTCTGTTTCCTGAGATCCAGGGTCAACGCAGCCGTCTACCAGCAAGTTTTAGAGCACTTCATGCTTCCTGCTGCTGACCTGCTCTATGGAGATGGAGATTTCAAGTTCCAACAGGACTTGGCGCCTGCACACAGCGCAAAATCTACCCGTGCCTGGTTTACGGACCATGGTATTTCTGTTCTAAATTGGCCCACCAACTCCCCTGACCTTAGCCCCATAGAAAATCTGTGGGGTATTGTGAAAAGGAAGATGCAGAATGCCAGACCCAAAAACGCAGAAGAGTTGAAGGCCACTATCAGAGCAACCTGGGCTCTCATAACACCTGAGCAGTGCCAGAAATTCATCGACTCCATGCCACGCCGCATTAACGCAGTAATTGAGGCAAAAGGAAATCCAACCAAGTATTGAGTATTGTACATGCTCATATTTTTCATTTTCATACTTTTCAGTTGGCCAACATTTCTAAAAATCCCTTTTTTGTATTAGCCTTAAGTAATATTCTAATTTTGTGACACACGGAATTTTGGATTTTCATCAAAATTAAATGAAATAAACATTTGAATGCATCAGTCTGTGTGCAATGAATAAATATAATGTACAAGTTACACCTTTTGAATGCAATTACTGAAATAAATCAAGTTTTTCAAAATATTCTAATTTACTGGCTTTTACCTGTGTATATATATATTAGAGATGCGCGGTTTGCGGGCACAACCGCGGAGTCGGCGGATTATCCGCGGATCGGGCGGATGGAATTTTAAAAAATTAGATTTTATCAGCGGGTCGGGTCGGGTCGGGTCGGGCGATTGAAATTAAAAAAAATTAGATTTTAAATAGATTCAGGCGGGTGGCAGTTAAACCAATTCGGAAATATATATACATAGTTAAATGTTGTTACCCACATACGAAAAACGAGCAGGCAGCTGCTGCATATGCCACAACAGAAAAAGAAAAAAAAAAGAGATGGACACTTTTACGGAGCGGAGAAGGCCCCCGACGCCTCGCCGGGGTCCGGGACCGAGGCTCCTTCCCCCGAGAGGGCCCCACCGGGAGCCGTAGCTGAGGCGATCCGCGAGAAGGGCCAAGACGCACGTCCAGGGTCACCATCGCGCCCACCGCACCGACACCCCGCCTCGTCCGCCTTCGCCGCGGCCGGCGTCACGCGCAGCAGGTAAGCAGCTTACCTGCCCGCCACCCCCGTGGCCGGGGCCCCGGGGCTCGTAACAGGGGTCACTCCGCGCGCTCCGCCCGCGCAGCTTACCTGCCCGCCACCCCTGTTGCCGGGGGCGCGTAACAGGGGTCACTCCGCGCGCAGTGCGCTCACGAAAGGGGTGGGGCTCACCCTGGTTGATATAGACAGCAGGACGGTGGCCATGGAAGTCGGAACCCGCTAAGGAGTGTGTAACAACCCACCTGCCGAATCAACTAGCCCTGAAAATGGATGGCGCTGGAGCGTCGGGCCCATATACCCGGCCGTCGCCGGCAGCGAGACGCGCTTGGAGGTGCGCTCAGCGCGGCTCCCATATGATTGCGTCTGGGTCGTGACAGCGTGGCACGCGAATGTCTGTGCTGCGTTGGATCAGTCTCCTTTCTTTAACAGGCAAAAGCTTTATAACATCACTAATGCCTTGCATCGTCTATATTAGATATATAACAACGGGCGGGTGCGGGCGGCTGGCGGGCGGATGCAGTTCTGATCAAATGTTAGATCGGGTGGATTGCGGATGGTTGACGACTTTCTGATGCGGTTGCGGATGAAATAATTGCCTATCCGCGCATCTCTAATATATATATATATATATATATATATATATATATATATATATATATATATATATATATATATATATATATATATATATATATGTGTGTGTGTGTGTGTGTGTGTGTGTATATATACATATATATTGTCCAAACTTTTGGCCTGTACTGTATATACAAACACACACAGGTACAACTCGAAATATTAGAATATCGTGCAAAGTTTTGTTTATTCCAGCAATTAGATTTACAAGGTGAAACTAATATATGATATAAGCTTATAACATGCAATGCAGGATATTTCAAGCCTTCTTTTGATAGAATGTGGATGATTATGGCTTAGTTTATGAAAACCTTGAAATTAAAAGCTCAGAAAATTTGGGTTTTTCAAAAACTGTAAACCATGGTCATCAAAATTATAATAAATAAAGGCTTGACATATCTCCATTTGCATGCATTGAGTTATATCACATATTAGTTTCACATTTGAAGTTGAATTGCTGGCATCACTGGACTTGTACATGATATTAAAATTTTTGGAGTTCTATTTGTAGTCTTCTCTATGTAAGTCTATCTAACCTATCCTATCCTATCCTATCGCGCTTTGAAGTTTGCGGCTTCACTATCGCAGATTTTTTTTAAAGCAAGTTTTGTGTATTGTTGGCCTATATTTAACAGTCTGAAGTTTAAATTGGCTGAATTAACTAAAAATATCAATACTACTTTTTTTGCTCAACTGGCCTCTCAACGAAATTGACAAGATCTTCTCGATGGGAAGCTCGGATTCGGGGGAACCTGTCTGTCTTGATGAATGTGTGTGGCTGCACAAACAATGGACTCTTGGCTCGAAGAAGTGGAGTGTCCTGTGCCTGGCGATTCTTTTAGTCGAGGACGTTGAACACATCTACCCCTTCAGATATCGATAACAGGACATCTGCTGATTGGAGTAAGTGTTGCCCTGGTGTATCGACAAATTCGGAAGATGCTGCCAGCCTTTCAAGGTGCCCTAAAGCTCCCGCATATGATTTATGGGATGGGCAAAGCTGTGGGCACCCAGACTTTTGTGTGCCGTAATATAATCATATGTGCATTGCTCAAAGTTTTTTCTGGTCTCAAACTTAACTCCACCCCATTGGAGCTTAGTTTGGGATTTGCTTTTTTTTCCTCCTCCTCCTGTCCCTATGTTAACCTTTTTCCAACTACCTTTTTACAGGGCGCCACCGTTGTGGCGAATGATCAGTCTTACTGTTCTATCTACTCTGTCTGTATGCCTGTTCTTGGACGGGTTGTACTGAAAACAAATTTTGCAGTACTTTTTTAGTGCAATGATGACAATGTTCCATTCCATTCCATTTACTACAGTAGTATTGGCCACTGAGACCATGGCTACTAAAGTCATTTCAGTATGTGTCTTATTTTCGATCGTTATGTCTGCTATATTGCGTTAAACAAGTGTAAAGGTGACTATTTGGGTGCTATTTCATAACTGTGGGACTCTCTATTTAGAAGGTGTTGAACAGGTTGTTATGCTCTAGCTGTGAAAATATTACATTCATAATTCCTACTTGGCGGAAATTAATTTGCCACGGTCAGCCCCGGAACCAATTAACAGCGATAAGGCATCACACATACCATTAAGTATGAACAAAAATGATTACGTTCACACATTAGCGACTATAGTCAGCTCCTTTGTGTAGTTTTCATTACCTGCAGAAGGAAATCGCTGGTGCTGACGTCCACAAAAGACTGACAGTAATGAGGGTCCAGGTAAATCAAGCTGTCATCTGCAAGGACAAAACACAAGACAAGTTATTCAAAAACAGTGATCATTACAAAAATGTGCCCCCTACCAATTTCTATGTAGAGTAGTTTAAAGTTATCCACATGCTCGGCTGTTGCTCGCATCAACTATGCCTCCCAGTCGGTTGCTGCTTTTTAATATCCACTGCGGGAGGATTAAATTATGTATAATCGGATGCTTTTGTACAGCACATTTTTAACACAATTTAATTTGTGCACGTGTCAGCTGGGGGAGGATCACTTTAACAAACATGCAATTATATGCAAGCATTTGCATGTGATGAATGCGGAGCTGAGCCGCGCTTTGGCAGAGGCAACGCATCGCTTGTCATTCACATATCAGCCAATGCCGTAGATCACGTTGGTCAAATGTAAATGAGCTAATATTGACTGCCAAGATGTACAACTGAAGGTTCCTCCCAGCATCTGAAGGTGATGAAGAGTGGCTCACTTTGGAGCCTGGAAGAAATTGAATGCATGCCTCTTATGGAAATCAATTACAGCCCCACAACTTGCGAGGTTTACTTGTGATAAATGGGCAAGTCTTTGATGGGTCAGAGAGAATAAAGTAAGCCCTGCTTCACTTCCTTTCATCTGCTCTGCGTTTTCCATGTGCAAAAAGAAATACATTAACTTGCTTTAAAAGAAAGGGTATTTTATGCAAATAAAACTGCTGTTCACAGTTCACACTAACCTCTCTCTCTCTCTCTTTCTCTGTTGTCTTCTATTGGGCAAAATACTCACCTTGAAATCCTACAAAGTAGCAGGCCTGCTTGGGCTTCCCTCCAATGATGCCGAGACAGTACTCCAGACTTAGCATTCTCTATGTTCAATGAAAAATAGATATTGCATTAGTTTGTTTCAGTCTTCTGCCTTATTGTCAATACAATCGTGATGTGTCATTCGCAAATAATCCGGCTCTTTGAAGTGAACAGGCTGTGGTTTTTTTCTCTTATGAAGAGCATATTTACAGAAGTGAGGGCATAGAATATAGGACATGGGTGTCCAAAATGCGGCCGGGGACCATTTGCGGCCCGCACCTAATTTTTTAACGGCCCGCAGCACAATAGTTAGCATTCTAATATTAGCATGCTAGCTTTTTTTTTTTTTTTTTTTTTTTTTTTTTTTTTTACTAATTTTGCAGGTATACAGCTTAGAGTCAAATATTTTGTTACCTGTCTAATTACCTGATAGCATGCTAATGTTGATATGCTAGCTTATTTTTAGTCATATTTTGGTACTTAATGCTAACGTCAGCAAGGTAGCTGATACACACCTTAGATCAGTCGTTCTTAACCTGGGTTCAATCGAACCCTAGGGGTTCGGTGAGTCGGCCTCAGGGGTTCGGCGGAGGTCAAAACACACCCGACTCATCGTGTAAATACCAACTTCTCCCTATCGGCGTATTACGGATACGGCAACAGCTGACTGATTTGCAGGTGTGTAATTTGTTGTCAGTTTATGCACTGTGTTGGTTTTGTTGTTTGAACAAGGTGATGTTCATGCACGGTTCATTTTGTGTACCAGGAATAAAACATGGTAACACTTTAGTATGGGGAACATATTCACCATTAATTAGTTGTTTGTTAACATGCAAATTAGTAACATATTGGCTCTTAACTAGTCATTATTAAGTATTTATTAATGCCTTTATTCGGCATGGCCTTATTACAACCCTAACCCTCTAACCCTGACCCTAACCCTAACCAAATAACTCTAAATGAAGTCTTTATTACTTAGAATATGTTCCCCTAGTGTCCAAATAACTATAAATTAAGTCTTTGTTACTTAGAATATGTTCCCCTAGTGTCCAAATAACTCAAAATTAAGTCTTTGTTACTTAGAATATGTTCTCCTAGTGTCCAAATAACTCAAAATTAAGTCTTTGTTACTTAGAATATGTTCCCCTCGTGTCCAAATAACTCTAAATTAAAGTCTTTGTTACTTAGAATATGTTCCTCTAGTGTCCAAATAACTCTAAATTAAGTCTTTGTTACTTAGAATATGTTCCCCTAGTGTCCAAATAACTCTAAATTAAGTCTTTGTTACTTAGCATATGTTCCCCTAGTGTCCTAATAACTCTAAACTAAGTCTTTGTTACTTAGAATATGTTCCCCATACTAAAGTGTTACCAAAAACATATAACTTCTTGAATTAAAAAAAAAAAAACATTTTATTTTTCGCTAAAGAAGGGTTCGGTGAATGCGCATATGCAACTGGTGGGGTTCGGTACCTCCAACAAGGTTAAGAACCACTGCCTTAGAGTAATATATTTTGGTACTTGACGCATGTTACAGTTAGCGTTTTAGCATGCTAAAATTAGCTTGTTAGATTTTTTTAAGGTTATTTAGCAGGTATACACCTCAGTGGCATATATTTTGGCATTTCACTAATGCTAACTTTAACCATGTTTTTGTTAACATGTTAACATAGAGCTGTTAGCATGCTAGCTTTTTTTAGCTCAATTATTTTGTTACTTGAAGCTATCTGACCAGTGTGCTAACTGTTAGCAATTCAGTTCAGCTTTGGCTTTTCAGCATTCATAGGAAATGTCTACCGAAATTGCATTTTCTAGTTATTTGACGAAAATCGATATATTGTACTGGATTTAAAGGTGAAAACTACCAAAATGGCCACCACATCTTTCGATTTGATAGTCTGTGGCCCTCGGTGAAAAAAGTTTGGGCACCCATGACGTAGGACGATGAACAATGGTGTACAAAAGGCACACAGGGTTGTGCGCGTTGTCAGCAGATAAATACTGTAAATAAATGAAAAGTTGGATGTATCCATCCGTTCATTTTCTACTGCTTGTCCCTCTCAGACTGACAAAAACTATTAGACACAAAAAACCAGAGCTAGCCATAAAAACAATCATCATGCTTGTTATTATAGTTTTTCAATTTTTTTAATATTAGGGCTGTCAAATATAACGGGTTGTTTGCATATTTTAATGTATATATTAAGTTGTGTATTGTTTAGTTTTTTCACAAAACACACAACCAGATTGGACCTTTTTGTCTGCATTAAGATAGGTCTTGTTTGTTTTATAGTTTGTTTTTTGTAGCAATTTGTTCCATTTTGACCACACACATAAACAAGAACAAACAACTGATATATTTATGATTTTACATAAAAAATAATTTTACACTTATTTTGATAATAAACAAATTCAAGCAACAAAAGCAATCTCAGGAGTCTTGGGAGCCGAAAGAACCATCTCTTTTTAAAGAGCTGAAATTCCCATCACTTAAAACCAACAAGTATTTTGATTTCATTCGTCCACACAGTGGTCTCTACACACTTTTATCATTGCATTTACCAGCTACACTCAAATATGAAAAGCATATTGTTTGTATGCATTTCTCACCTTCGCAAAGTTAAAGTAGTCAGGGTTGGTTTTCTCTCCTCCCAGTCGCACAGGGATGAGAATAATAACAGCTTGACTGTCTGGCAAGGTGAATGCAGACGCTGATTGGTTGTTTTGTGGAGGGGGCGGGGCATGTGACGCATCAGCAGACGGGTGCCCTGCTCTGGGTGCCTTGTGGCTATCGACCACATCAGCGCTGTACACTGGGGAAGATCAATAGTAGTAGCATGTTATAATTTGAGGTGTCATTTGTTCTCACCTTACTTGTTGCTTCACAAAATATATGTATAATGAAGTACAGTTACCAACAAATACAATAATAAATATACAGTATTGTTAAAATGTTGGCTTCCTAAAAAGCCATGCATTGATTTCAATATGTTTTATCTAAAAGTTTGTTTTTGTTTTAAAAGGCATATTACCGGTACATTGGGGGGGACAAGGACCAATTAAAATGTATCTAAATTAATTTCAATTGGCGACGTTGATTTGATTATATATTTTTAACAGTTAGATCACATTGACGTCACATTGTGCCAGACGTACTTATGTGGGCTCTACTACAGTGGAACCTCAACTTAAAGAAATAAATTAATAAAAACATGACCAAGCGGAAACAATTTGAACGTCGTGCTGCTAGCCTGCACCATATTAAAACAGAATGAGTAACGCCAGCCAAGAATATTATAATAATACGGCGAACATTTATGCATGAAAACATAGAAATTCTGTCGATGGTGTGTTTGCCAGAGAAACAGCTAGAAGGAGATACTGAAGAAGTCTACTTTCCGAGGTAAATTCTGTACATTATTATTACATTACTTCATAAACAACTGTAGTAGTACATTCTATTGTATTGTTTTTATACAATATTAATTTATTTAGAAATGTTTTTTTGTTATTTTAAAAGGCATGACACTTTTTTGGGGGCGGGGCGAGTACCAATTAAATTGATTTAAATCAATTTCAATTGGCGGAGTTAAGAGCTGCGTCACAGAACCATCTAAGCTTATAAGTTGAGGTATTACTGTTTTTAGCGTTTTGTTGTTTACAGTAAATAGTAAACCTACACTGCTGTGCAAACAGTACGCTGACTCCTCCAAAGATATTCTTCATCTCAGTATGTTAATAATGACTGATTTAATTAATTACATATTACAAAACTGTTGTATATACTAATTCACAGATCTATATCTATTATAAAAAGGTCAGTAAATGATGTATATATTTGTAAACGCTCTGAAGTGGGAAAGGGGTAGGATTAAATAAGCTTTGCTTCTTTCTACTCCTTTTCGGACATGATGTAAAGTGAATGATATGAAATTGTGTGATGTATTATGTTGTAAGTGTGTTCATGTTCGAAATAAACTAAAGAAAGAAAGAAAGAAAGAAAGTTGAATTTCTATAGTATCGTCCCTTGAGAAGATACTGTACTCAGTACTTAACTTGTTTCTCTAATGTGAAGGATGTACTCACTTCTGTTGGTATTGTATTCTGTGAGACTATTTGGGTAGTTAACAGTTTTAGTTATGATGTGTTTTTTTGGAAAACAGACACAATGAGACTTTAACTACACTCAGCAGCTTTACAGCATCTCTGAAGGTAATGAGATATGGTGTAGAAAGTATAAACTCGCAGCAATTTCAGCATTTTGTAGTATCAATAGGTCATTTTCTATGGAGGTTAATGTGTGTCTTTATTACTAAAACCTTTTATTAGGGCTGTCAAAGTTAACGCGATAATAACGCGTTGACTATAAATTTCAATAACGGCACTAATTTTTTTAACGGCCAATTAATACGAACACTTCCTTTTTGACCCTCGAGCCGTGTCGTAGCGGGGGTAACTTGGCTGCAGTTCACTTGCCACTGATAAGCCACAAGCAAGCAGAAATGGACAAAGGAAAGTCTACCTTATGGAAATATCAGGTTCAAAGCCATGGCAAGTTGTTCTCCTGACAAGAAAGGACTATTTTTCGCCGTGAGAAGAGGCAACATCCCTGCAGCAAACACCCGGTGCGCGCGTCAAAAGAGGTGGGTGGTGCTTCACTTCCGTGTTTAGATTACGGTTAAGGTGCAGTGATAACATAACATTTAGATTGTTACTGTGACTGCTTTGATAAGTAAGATGACATAAAAGCTCCTGGCTGGCTGAAATAGTGTGTAAATTATTTTATTGCTCACACTTTTTTATTCAATAAAATTGTGAGCCTAATTTGATGTTAAAAAAATTAAGTTCAGAAAATTCAAACACAAAAAAAGCTTTGGTAAAAATGACACAAATGAACTTCCATAACTTCCATACCTGTACAATCCTGGGAGACATAAGCAGATACACCCGCCAGGGCGGGGTCCATTGCTTCCTCTATGGCTTTCCTGAAAGAGTGGGGGGAGACAGACAGATTGAGAATGCCCAAAGTTTACACGTGAAACGTAACAGTTAGCTGTTAACTTCGCAGTTGGTCTTCAGGGTAGATATGTACATGTGCTGCTAGTATATTATTTATTCAACATTGTGCAGCTAAACCTACATCCCTTTAAAGCGTGCATAAAAATTGTGAGATATATATATATATATATATATATATATATATATATATATATATATATATATATATATCCATCCATCCATTTTCTACCGCTTATTCCCTTTGGGGTCGCGGGGGGCGCTGGAGCCTATCTCAGCTACAATCGGGCGGAAGGCGGGGTACACCCTGGACAAGTCGCCACCTCATCGCAGGGCCAACACAGATAGACAGACAACATTCACACTCATATATATATATATATATATATCCATCCATTTTCTACCGCTTGTCCATACACATACATATATACACATTACACATATACGTATATATACATATATGTGTATATATACATATATATATACATACACATATGTACATACATATATACATACATACATACATACATACATACATATACATATATATATATATATATATATATATATATATATATATATATATATATATGTATATACACACACACATATACATATTTATATTTACATATTATATTAAATTCACTTACACTTAGACTTAGACAAACTTTAATGATCCACAAGGGAAATTGTTCAACTTTAAGGACTTACTTGAGAATGTGTGCTACCACAGCAGGTCCATACCAGTCCCCTGCCTGCTTCCCCATTGTTAGGCCTAAGTGCACCAGTCTGTGCAGGCCCAGTTGGGCAGATGGGTTGTCTCCAAACCATGAAACCAGTGTCCTGTGATACATTTCTTTTAAATGGGCATCTGCTTCCTCTGCAGACCGTGCAGCCTGAGCCTGAGGTACGGCCGGTGAGCCAGGATTAGAGGATGGCTTGCTCTGGGTGCCATGCAGGGAGGCTTCTAGGGACGCTACCATGCGCTTTGCAGCAGTAGTGGTCCACGTCTCCGTGTCTAAAGGCTGAAGCTGCAGTGCTTCTGACCAGGTCCATTCTGGAAAGATATAATTAAATAAGTTATATCATACTGTATGTAAAAAAAATCTCTGTCCGACTTTTCGAAGAAGGAAAAAGTGTGACTACTGTGTCATATTGTCAATATTAATGGTTACATTAGTATGTTTGTAGGGAGTTATGGATTTTTTAAATAGTAAATCACATAGCCTGAAAGGAAAATACATAAATCCATAAATAAAACCCAGGGTGTTCTTTGCTTCTTGTTTACTATATAGGTATTAATTATGGCAGGGGTGTCAAACTTGCTCTCATTGAGGGCCAGTTATGGGTGCACTCTTCGGGCCGCTTGTAACAGCGAATAATGAATATAAATATAAAAATATTATAATAATAAACAAAAGCATTCATCTCATTAAATTATGACACAATTGCCTATGCATTTGATTATTATATATATATATTTTTACCTACACAAAAAACATGTGTAGATTCTGTGGTAAAAACTGGCAGCTGAATTGCCAGAATTTTACAGTAAAATGTATTTGTTCTTACAGCATATTACTGGACATAGTATATCCGTACCACTGTTTTTACGGTGAAATTCTGGCGATTGAGCTGCTATTTTTTTTTTTTACTATAAAATCTATTTGTCCATTTTCTACAGTGTACAATTGGATGCATAATTTGCTTTAAAATCATAGGCAGATAATTGAATAATGATTTCAAACAAACAAAAATGTGTGGAATGTATGAAAATATAATATTTGTTGCAATATTGGATAATATCAAAGTCTAAAATATATGCAACTGCACTTAGTACATGTATTTCTGTCAAAATGGAGATGGAAAGATAAAATACTTTATTGATGTTTATTAATTCCCGGCTTTAGGGGACCATATAAAATGATGTGGAGGGCCAGATCTGGCCCCCTGGCCTTGAGTTTGACACCCAAGAATTATGGGAAGCAATGATAGGTAATAATTTGACCAAGTCTTTGAGAGCGCTTTCTGGGCCTGATCTTTCAATCCCCCCACCCTCCACAAGCTTTAAAGAGACAGAATCTTGAGCACTTCAGAGAACCAAAAAGGTGTAATTTTATCAAATTACAAATATTAACGACACAGTATTCCCCTTTAATTGCACCTTCTCCTTTCAAACAGGGAGGGAGCTAAAAATGAAGGGAAGGGAAGTGTCTCTGGCTATAAAAAACAAGGACTAAGTCAAATCGAAAGCATTAACAATATGACCTTGATTCAAAGAGAATCCAAGTGAAATTGATCAATAAATATCCTTAACCGGCAATTACTCATTTTATTGAGAAATATTTCATTAATGGCATACTTTACAATAGACAGAAAGGCATGTTTTAAATATTGTTTTCAAAATGATCACATTAAAATGGCATGCCATCCGATTATGGGGACGCATAAAACCGAGGACGCGTCAGAAGGCCAGAGGAAAGCAGCAGATTTTAGTGGGAAACTTTCTGTTTCTGGGTGAAAATACCTAAAAAATAAAGTTAAATACTCTCTCTGTCCATCTAATCATTTTCAATAGCTGATTTATGTATAAGAGGGTGAGTACACCGTGGACTGACCGCCTCTTAATCGCAGCTTTGACACACTTTAATGTTCAAGTGTTGGCATTTGGTGTCTTCAATTATGTAATTATAATTTCAACCAGTGCTACAAGACAACCCAAAATACAATAAATGGGACAGACGACGACTGACCACCTTTAGTGTTATCAACAGTGTTGGTTTAGTTACTGAAAACCAGTAACTAGTTACAGTTACTAGTTACTTTATTTCAAAAGTAACTCAGTTACTAACTCAGTTACTTAAACCAAAAAGTAATGCGTTACTGTGAAAAGTAACTATTTAGTTACTTATATATTTTATTTTTTATTTTTTTAAGGCCCCATTTAATGCCCTTTTAGCCTTCATTTTAGTACTGTTATTGCACTGGAGAATAATACAATCTGTTGATCAACTTGACATGCATTTGCATCACTGAACTCTGCTAAGCAATGTGCTCTACATACAACACACAAAGACAAAGATATGTTTTAAAGGGCCAATTTGTTTCAGACCAGAACAAATTGACAAAACTATTTTAAATAGCTGCAACTTAACATACATAAGTAACAAACAGCATAATAACAATAGCTGTAAAACAAGAAAGGCACACACTACATACATAAAGCCTAACCAGGCGTTTTCTCAAGGAATTCTGAAATCAAATCATGTCTGAAGCCCAGAACACTCTACACATTTCCCCACTTAGTTTAGAGAAAAGGAAATATTAGCCTGGCCCACTAGTATCCCTGTTTAGGTTTGTGAACTTTATAGTCTAAACATTTAGAGTGATGTGATAATCAAACACTCTAAAAGCTTAAAATGAAAGAGTATATAAGAGAATTGACAGAGTGTGTGTACCTTCAGTGTGCAGTGCCTCATTAAAATCCAGCCGCTGTTGGAGGTGGAGGTGAAGTGTGTGTCTCTTTACTAGCTTCGTCGAAGCATGTTGTTTTTGTCGCTGTTTCAGCATATTTGAAACTTACATTCAGCTAAAATGTTCTTTTCTTTGTGGTCGATAAAAGAAACGTACTGAAAATATCTCCATTTTAAGAAACTCGGCTTCGGGGTTCGCCATGACGTCTTGATAGTAGACACAGACACGCCCCCTCCCACACACACACACTCACACACACACACACACACACGTACACACAGACAGCGCGCGGCGCGCCTCTTTTTTGTCGCCTCTTCAGCATCGCTGCAACACTCAGATCTTCTCAGTTTCTAGCCGATACTACATAAAAAATAACGCAAAATAACGCAGTAACGCATCATGTAGTAACGGTAACGGAGTTACTGAATATAAAAAATAACGCGTTAGATTACTAGTTACCGCCGATAGTAACGGTGTTACAGTAACGCGTTACTTTGTAACGCGTTAGTCCCAACACTGGTTATCAATACCAAAAAAATATTCGTAGTTAATAACAGACCTGTTTTTACAGTAAAGTCTCCCTTTTTTCTCATGTTTACTGATAATGCAAAGGTAAAAAAAAATACTTTATATACTGTGCTGAAATTTTAACCGCTGTCAAAACGCTGGGACACTTTGCTTAATAAAAATTTGTTTTGCAGTTCATTTTATTGGGATTTTAAGGACTTTACTTTCGGGCTGAAACGATTAATTGATGAAATCTAGAGGTGCACCGAAATTTTAATTCTTGGCCAAAAATGAGAAAACCAATGATGAAAACTGAAACACAGAAATAAATTATTTTGCCAATTCTGATTACAATTGCTGCATTTATGGCTATGACTGTGCAATAACCCCACTAAAATCAAGGCTCTGTAACTGCACAAATGAATATTTATTCTTCAAAGAATAAAACAATCATAAAGGTTTGAATATATTGTACTAATAATAATATTTACCACGTTGACACTTTGGCCGTGACTCCTTCCCATTGGAGTTTCCCAAAAAGCTCAAATACTAAACTTGGTATTTCAATAATATAAAATAAAAAATAATATAAGATTTATTTATATATTTTATAATAATAATGACAAAATAATAGTGGAAAAGCCAAATACTGAATGCACGCTCCCAATATTTTTTATACCTTTTAAATCCTGGCACCAATTTGGTGGAATGGCCCTTAAATCCTTAAATCTCTATAGCAGGGGTGTCCAATCAATCAATTTCAATCAAACTTGGATTTAATTTGATACATGTTTGTACTAAAACAAATTCATGGGGAAGAAATTGTTCAATAACTTGTTATTTAAGTGCAAAATAAAAAAATTACATAATTAAAACAAAAACTTGCAAAACTTCCTGACACCAGGATTGGGACCCAGTACAGCTGTTTAAAAGTTGAGCACTAACAATGTGTGCCACATTATATATATATATATATATATATATATATATATATATATATATATATATATATATATATATATATATATATAATTACAATGAATAAAAAAAGTTAAAAATATGTGCGGGACAAGCGGTAAAAGATGGATGGATGGATATGTGTTCTAGTCTTTCATAGGGATTGTGAATTAAAGGCAGAATTCCAAAAATGTGCAGTTCCCCTTTAAGCTTTGCATACTACAAGTCCTTGCAGTGCCCGGTCAGGTCATGGATTCACATGAGCAAAGTGTGATAAAAACACTCACCTCTGCCCAAAAAGTGCAGAATTAGCGCTTGGGCCAGCATCATCTGTCCAGCCCGCAGCATGCAGCCCCAACCACAGTCAGACGTCAGTGCAGAGCCAGACAGAGGGGGAAACTCTTCCCGATATGTTAGCCACACACGAGATCCAAAATCCTTTCGGAAATCCTCAACATTTCCCATGACAAAGTCTTCATTGGATGCTTCCAAACAGCCTTCTGACACGTCGTCATCGTCTGGGGAAAATGAAACCGATTCATTCTGAAAGCCAAATCGTTTTTGTCTTAGGGTTCTAATCTTAGATGTGAAAAAGATCCCATAGAAGTTGGTGAATTAAAAAAAAAAAAAACATTAATCAAACTAACAAAAGAAAAAATGAGAATGGTAAAGTAATGGGGAAGTTGCTGAAAAGAACAACATTTTTAAAATGCACTGCATACCTTCTACCTTAAAGTGGTAACATTTTCCCAGAAGAAAAACAGGAGAATTTCTGCTGAATGAGGTCTTTGACTTCAGAGCCCAACCTAAAAAAATAAAAATATGTTTTAATTTTTTGGTTTATAGTTAAAGACAACAGGTTGAATGGATCTAAATATATAGAGGTGTCCTGATACAACAGTTTCACTTTCTACAGTACCAATATTGAAGCCTAGAGTGTTGGCCAATACCAATATTGATCTGATACGATATCAGCACAAATAATACATACTGTATTGTTTTGTAGAGTGGAATGTTCAAAAAGGTTTGATCGAGTCAAATTACTCTGAGAAAAATGGCAGATATGAAAAACACTAACCTATTCATTACTAACCGTCTAGAATGGACTTATGCCGTCTTTAGATTTGACGCTTAACTTTAAGTGGAGTGATATTTGTTATTTTAGCAACCCCTAGTGGTCACAATAATTTATTAGGTTGAAATCATGACGCAGTAAATGGAATGATGCGGACTCGTGTCTTACGGGATACTTCCTAATATGCTTCTGTCTTGGAGACTTTGTATCTGTAAGTAATACACAACTATAATTATTTGATACTTGTTTATATTGGAAAAAGCTGTGTTTGAGACGGCAATATTGTTCAGTTTAGGACACTTATTACATATTTCTAGCTTGTGCGCTATTGTGTGCTTCGCTGTTGTGTAGATGCGATCTCTGATGAAGCCTATAACCTAACAAGTTTACCTTTTGTAAATGACTATTAAAATACAAGAAAAGACCAACTTTGTGTTCTTATTGGTGGACATGTATATGTTAACTGGCTGTCCAGCTTAGCACAAGTAAACATGCAACATGACTGCTTCTATCAGAGCTTCTTATATCAGAGCTTTTAGATGCAAGCAAACACTCATTTTGTTACAGATCGAACCAATATTCAATATCAAAAATTGGATTGGACACCCCAATAAATGTATATATCAAGCTGAAAAGCCACACCTACAGTACAACAGTCATCATCCTGTACTGTGGCTCAGACTTGAAATAGACCTAACTACAAAACAGTTCCTTGTTTCTGCTTGCGGTTCTATAAACTGCGCTGTAAAACCATTTGACGTTTTAAAAACAGACGGTAACACAACAGACGGCTTGTCAGTGAGTGAGGAAAACATCACACATAAGTCAGTGTGAGCCATTTCTCAGTGACTCAAGCACAGTATGTTGTACTATAACAGCAGTATCAAAAACTATCATAAAGCAATAATAATAATAGTTTTGTACTGACACTGATGAATCAATATTGAATGAATTCAATTCAAAATAATATTTCAGATCAAGACTCAGGAGGATCATTTTCTGATTAGAGCACAAACCAGCAGTTTACAATATCGAACTATTTAACTTTTTAAACATGTTATGACATACTGAGTTTTGAGTTTGTATTATTAGGTATAACCAGCTATAATCATAAAACATATTAAGAAATTAAACACAAAATACCGATAAAGATTTTATACATAATTCACTCTGTGTGGAGTGAATCTATAAAGAACTGACTCTCAAACTGTGGTATGTGTACCACTAGTGGTACTTTAACTTACATGTGCAATCATTTTATTTGATTCAATATTTAAGTACACTATTGTATTTTACTATATTCTAACACTGTGTTACTGTTCAAACTGTGTGTAATGTTACAGTGGCCAAAATATTAAATATACTAGTTAAATAAAACTTCTGCCTTGTTTATAATAAAAACTTAGGCCTACTACAAAAACAAGAAAGTTTGATCATATTACGCCTATACTGGTTCACCTGCACTGGCTTCCTGTGCACTTAAGATGTGACTTTAAGGTTTTACTACTTTCGTATAAAATACTAAACGGTCTAGCTCCATCCTATCTTGCTGATTGTATTGTACCATATGTCTCGGCAAGAAATCTGCGTTCTAAGAACTCCGGCTTATTAGTGATTTCCAAAGCCCAAAATAGAGCGTTTTCTATTCGGGCTCCAGTACTCTGGAATGCCCTCCTGGTAACAGTTAGAGATGCTACCTCGGTAGAAGCATTTAAGTCCCATCTTAAAACTCATTTGTATACGCAAGCCTTTAAATAGACCCCCCTTTTAGACCAGACCCTTTTCTGCTCTGCCCCCATCTCCTGCGTGAAGGGATTATTAGGTGCCCACAGATGAGGCGCTAGCTGTTCAAAGTCAGGACCCGGGGTGGACCACTCATCTGTGCATCAGTTGGGGACGTCTCTGACCTGTCTCCACTCAAGATGATCCCCTGCTGAAAGGGGGGGGGGGGTTTCCCACATCTGCGGTCCCCTCCAAGGTTTCCCATTGTATCCCATTGGGTTGAGTTTTTTCTTGCCCTGATGTGGGATCTGAGCTGAGGATGTCGTTGTGGCTTGTGCAGCCCTTTGAGACACTTGTGATTAAGGGGACGGCGTGGCGCAGTTGGGAGAGTGGCCGTGCCAGCAACCTGAGGGTTCCTGGTTCAATCCCCACCTTCTACCAACCTTGTCACATCCGTTGTGTCCTTGAGCAAGACACTTCACCCTTGCTCCTGATGGGTCGTGGTTAGGGCCTTGCATGGCAGCTCCCGCCATCAGTGTGTGAATGTGTGTGTGAATGGGTGAATGTGGAAATAGTGTCAAAGCGCTTTGAGTACCTTAAAGGTAGAAAAGCGCTATACAATGTATACATGTACCATTTATCTAAATAAACTATGATTGATTGATACTACGCTACTGTATTTTAATGTGGGTCATTATGGTGGTACTTTGAGAGCCAAGTGTTTTTTGATGTGGTACTTGGTAAAACTAAATTTAGAACCACTGCTATAGATATGGAAAACCACTTTATACATTTAATTACTGAACCTGTATGTACAGTAGTACAGTGGTTCTCAAATGGGGGTACGCGTACCCCTGGGGGTACTTCAAGGTATGCCAAGGGGTACGTGAGATTTTTTTAAATGTCTGTCAAAAAGAACTGTGAAAAGAAATGCAACAATGCAATATTCAGTGTTGACAGGTAGATTTTTTGTGGACATGTTCCATAAATATTGATGTTGAAGATTTCTTTTTTTGTGAAGAAATGTTTAGAATTAAGTTCATGAATCCAGATGGATCTCTATTACAATCCCCAAAGAGGGCACTTTAAGTTGATGATTACTTATATGTGTAGAAATCTTTATTTATAATTGAATCACTTGTTTATTTTTCAACAAGTTTTTAGTTAATTTTATATATATTTTTTTCCAAATAGTTCAAGAAAGACCACAACAAATTATACAATTTAATAAATCAGAAACTGATGACATAGTGCTGTATTTTACATCTTTATCTCTTTTTTTTTCTCAACCAAAAATGCTTTGCTCTGATTAGGGGGTACTTGAATTAAAAAAATGTTCACAGGGGGTACATCACTGAAAAAAGGCTGAGATCCACTGCAGTAGTATGTACATTCAGTGTCAGTAGCACAATTTTACAGTACATATTTCATTCAGCTTTTTTTTATTGGCCCTTGGCACCTCATAAAAATTAAATGAGTTCTTCATCCGATTAGTGCTATGATTAATGAGTCGTATGATTATTAGAGTCACATTATTTGTCAACTATAACACAAAGCTAGGATAGGATATATTGAGCTACGTCTGTTTACATTAGTTTTAGCATCTTGACTGCAAAAACGCATCCAAATTTAAGTTGTTGCTGTACAAAAGTTTGGGCACCCCTGAATAATACGGTGAGTGTGTGTGTGTGTTCAAGCTTACTTACTGTATTTCACATTGTGCCACACAGACAAGAACTTTGTCTTCATTTTTTCCACCTCGTCGCTCCCTTGGTTCTCCATTTGGACCCAGGAGGGGTGATACCCATTCCAGCACTACAGCGAAATGCCGCTACAACTGTGTACATGCATGTAACAGTCAGCTGCAAGCAACCGACTGTTTAATCGTGTGAAAATTACATAGAAAATGTTATTACCTTAAAATTATGTAACGGTGGACTTTCAATGGAAATCACTTCAAGATAATGTCACATTCCGACGACCAAAATAATGTAATCCTTTCTACGTCTCCCACACCGTGCAGTGGAACATAACGCTGAACTTCGACTAGCAAAACTGCAATGTTTACATTTTGAGGAAGCAGGTCATCAGATCTCGCGATATTTCCGCCAAACAAAAGGGAGACGGAAGTCTGTGGGGGCTTGATTCGACGTACGGGTTTTACTCCAATGGGCGGTGCTTAAACCTTCTGAAACCCAATCAAACACATCTCAAGTGTTTTTGTTATTAATGTAACCCTATTATTTTGTATCTCATTAATCTCAAAGGCTGTGGGTTAAACGCAGGTTACAGTTGAGTTGTCTAGAGAATATTAGTTTGTTGCCTTCCTTGCTAAAACCACCACAACGGCAGGACACGCTAGACCAGGGGTGTCAAACTCATTTTACATCGGGGGCCACACGCAGGAAAATCTACTCCCAAGTGGGCCGGACTGGTAAAATCACGGCATGATAACTTAAAATTATAGACAACTTCAGATCTTTGTTTACAAATAGAACAAGCACATTCTGAAAATGTACAAATCATAATGTTGTTGGGTTTGTTTTTTTACACTTACATGTTGGGGTTAATAGTATTCTACCTTTATTTGTCATTATTTATACTTTCTAAATAAATGATGTGATAATGTTCATCAGTCAACTCATTGGTGTTAATTTTCAATCTATCAAGATAAAAAAAAACTATATCAAAATCAAATTACAGGATGTTATTTATGTAATTTGCTCATTTTCCTTGACTGGTGCACATGTATGTATATATACATACATGTTAGTGTATATATATACATATATAATATGTATCTATAATACATATATAATATGTATCTATAAATGTATGTATGTATGTATAGATATATACATACATATATAATATGTATGTATATATCTATAATTTATGTATATACAAGTTCATTAAGTTTGTACATTGAGTGAACAGGTAGTTCTAGCTCAGAGTAATTTATGATTTAAAGAAAAGGGGTGGGATTAAATAAGTGTAAACTTTTTCTCACTCCTTTTCAAATATGTAAAAAAAAAAAAAGTCCAAAGCTCATTTGTTTTTGTTTTTTCTTTCCCATTGTTTTCATTTTGTTATAATGTCTGTTAAGGCTATAGCACTGTATTGGATCAGGCTTGCTCTTGTTTTTATGCATATTTGAAATAAAAATATATCAATCAATCAATCAAAAAAAAACATCATGTGGTTATTTATTTTTTTACATATGTAACATCATCTACAAAGATACAAAGAATTGATATGGCGACATCTAGTGGACACATTTAGAACAGCAGTTTCTTTCATTGAAACATTTCGTTTCATTTTTATACTTAGCAAACTCATCCCGTGGGCCAGGTAAAACCTGTTCGCGGGCCTGATCCGGCCCCCGGGGCCTTACGTTTGACACCCCTGTGCGAGACTCCACTTTATTCAAGCTCCATATACAACAGCAGCACGTTCACGTACTTTCACAAATCTCACCCTGCCTTTTATTTTTTTCCGTCCTCGTACATTCCCTATTCGGGCCCACGGAAACAACAAATAGGAAACAAAAGTGCAGGACTATGTAAATAAAAATAAATTACATAATACAACAAATGTGTTACTTGAAAGTAATCATAAGAAATACAATAAAATAATATACATATAAACAAATATATATAGACATATAGGGAGTAATCCTTTTTCTGATTATTATTATAATTATTATTATTATATATATTTTTCTTTCTTCTTTATTTAATTGCTTTATCTGTAAATATTATTATTTTGTTTTCTTGCTGTTTCTTTCTTTTGGGGGGCGGGGGGGTGGCATCGTTGGGATATAAACAAAAAAATATTTTGACATTTAGGGCAGACAACAAATAGACTTAGATTTAGACTTCCTTTTTATTGTCATTCAAATTTGAACTTTACAGTACAGATAAGAACGAAATTTCGTTGCATTAGCTCATGGTAGTGCAGGATATAAGAGCAATAAGGTGGAGATATAAATAAATACATTACTGTCCAGATAACTATATTGCACTTTTGCATATGCATCCACGATTATGGATGTATGTTATATTGTCTTTATATTCCAGCAAGTTAATCCGTTTTGGGGGGGAATTGAGGGGGATATTATTATGATGCGTTCAAGAGTCTTATGGCTTGAGGGAAGAAGCTGTATATATATGATATATGATGTATGTAAATATGGTGTAATGGATAGGAATGTCTGATGCTGGATGTCAATAAAAATGTAATGAAAAAAAAATGAATAAAATAAAATAATCGTGATAAATCAAAAAATGCTGCATGACATACATTACTTTACATACTCAAAGAAAAATTACAGAATCATTTAAATATTTTTACTGGAGTCATCCACCTACATTAAATTTAAAAAAATAAATAAATAAAAATAAAATCTTGAAATGCATTTTTTTGACCGTAAATCCAATGAGGTGAATATATTTGCGTGGGAGGGTGTGTTCTATTGCACCGCACTACAGTCATTACGGTAAGATGTGAAGCTACCATCCTCCAGTTCAACCGTTTTCCCACTGGCCGTAGTGAGCGAGTGACTGGAATTCGTTGGCTGGCTCTCTGGGAATCGCTTCCAAGCACATCAGCGGCCACTGCCATGGCTGAACGCCGCGCTTTCGCCCAGAAGATAAGCAGGTAAAGACGACTCCTACCCGATATCTTTAAGACAAACCGTGCAGTTTGCAGCTTTCAAGTGCCAACAGCCCACCGCCGAGCTAACCCACAGGAGGAGGCCCCGACGTCAGCATAGCCAGTTAGCTTGCTAGCCGTATCGGCAAAGATGCTCGGACCCACCCAGACATGCAGCGTAATGAATTTGATCAAACATAGGCGGTATAATGTCGTTCAATGAATGCATCACGGTCAGACACAAGTCGGCTTGTCAGTTTCTGTACGCACTGATATTTTACAGAAACATGAAACCGTTAGTTTGAGCAGCTAGCTGTCATCTTGTCTCTTGTTGCTAACATTGTTGAAGAAAGACACTGTTTGCATTGCTGGGAATGTGACAGATCTCGACTAAAAGAGGACTGAACAGATACGTGTAATAAAAGTCAGTCTGGGAATAAAAGCCGTCCAACTAATCAAATAATAATAATCTCTTTAACAATGGACTGTGCTGTCAAATGCTGTCATCCCATTGGTTTTGGCTTTTCTGTGTATTTTCTCATCTAAGATTGTCCATGTGTTTGTATTATTATACACACCATTCATCAGAAACACATTTAAGCAATGTTTTTTTTTATTTTTATTTTTATTTAATTTTTTACAAAGTATCACTTCAAGTACCACCATAATGACCAACATTAAAATGTGGTACCGTAGTAGGCCTAAGTATTCATTAAAAACAAGGCAGAAGTTTTTTCAAAGGCCTGAAATGCGATTTTCTTATTTAAACGGGGATTGCAGGTCCATTCTATGTGTCATACTTGATTATTTCGCGATATTGCCATATTTTTGCTGAAAGGATTTAGTAGAGAACATTGACGATAAAGTTCGCAACTTTTGGTCGCTGATAAAAAAGCCTTGCCTGTACCGGAAGTAGCAGACGAGTAGCGTGATGTCACAGGTTATGGAGCGCCTCACATCTGCACATTGTTTACAATCATGGCCACCAGCAGCGAGAGCGATTCGGACTGAGAAAGCGACGATTTCCCCATTAATTTGAGCGAGGATGAAAGATTTGTGGATGAGGAAAGTGAGAGTGAAGGACTAGAGGGCAGTGGGAGCGATTCAGATAGGGAAGATGCTGTGAGAGGCGGGTGGGACCTGATATTCAGCTGGGAATGACTAAAACAGTAAATAAACACAAGACATATATATACTCTATTAGCCACAACACAACCAGGCTTATATTTAATATGCCACAAATTAATCCCGCATAACAAACACCTCCCCCCTCCCGTCCATATAACCCGCCAATACAACTCAAACACCTGCACAACACACAGCCCAAAGTACCGTTCACCTCCCCAAAGTTCATACAGCACATATATTTCCCCAAAGTCCCCAATGTTACGTACGTGACATGCACATAGCGGCACGCACGTACGGGCAAACGATCAAATGTTTGGAAGCCGCAGCTGCATGCGTACTCACGGTACCGCGTCTTTGCATCCAACTCAAAGTCCTCCTGGTAAGTGTCTCTGTTGTCCCAGTTCTCCACAGGCCAATGGTAAAGCTTGACTGTCATCTTCCGGGAATGTAAACAATGAAACACCGGCTGTGTTTGTGTTACTGCAGCCGCCTGCAATACACCGCTTCCCACCTACAGCTTTCTTCTTTGCTGTCTCCATTGTTCATTGAACAAATTGCAAAAGATTCACCAACACAGATGTCCAGAATACTGTGGAATTTTGCGATGAAAACAGACGACTTAATAGCTGGCCACCATGCTGTCCCAAAATGTCCTCTACAATCCGTGACGTCACGCGCCGGCGTCATCATACCGAGACGTTTTCAGCAGGATATTTCGCGCAAAATTTAAAATTGCACTTTAGTCAGCTAACCCGGCCGTATTGGCATGTGTTGCAATGTTAAGATTTCATCATTGATATATAAACTATCAGACTGCGTGGTCGGTAGTAGTGGGTTTCAGTAGGCCTTTAACAAGTACATATATTATATAGTCATATCATTACTTTTTTTTCTATTTTTAAAACACTTCATTTTGGTCTCCATAATGTGTCCTGGTTGTTCTTTGGTCCACATTTTTGAGTTTTAAGGAGCACATTCAGTATGTTGTAAAAAAACTGAAACTTTTACTGGGATTTTATTATAGAAACAAGTCTTGCTTTTCTTTTACTGTCAAACAGAAATTGGTGGAAACAACCTTTTTACCTGTTATTGACTATGGAGATGTGTTGTACATGAATGCTACTGCTGGTTGTCTCCACAAGCTGGATAGTGTGTACCACGGGGCACTGAGATTCATCACCAACTGCGCTCCCCTTACTCACCATTGTGTGTTATACTCAATGGTTAACTGGACATATTTATGTGCTCGACGCCTCAATCATTGGTATATTTTCATCTACAAAACCATTCTGGGTATCACTCCATCTTATCTGTCTTGTCTTTTAACAAAGAAACAAGGAAGTCACAATCTTCGTTCAATGAATGTTCTGCAATTTGTCATCCCCAAAGTAAGAACTGAACTGGGCAAGAAAGCATTTAGGTTTTCAGCACCGAAGGCTTGGAATAACCTACAATCGAATGTTCAACTTCAAATCCTTGTTACATTGCCATCCATCCATCCATCCATCTTCTTCCGCTTATCCGAGGTCGGGTCGCGGGGGCAGCAGCCTAAGCAGGGAAGCCCAGACTTCCCTCTCCCCAGCCACTTCGTCCAGCTCCTCCCGGTGGATCCCGAGGCGTTCCCAGGCCAGCCGGGAGACATAGTCTTCCCAACGTGTCCTGGGTCTTCCCCGTGGCCTCCTACCGGTCGGACGTGCCCGAAACACCTCCCGAGGGAGGCGTTCGGGTGGCATCCTGACCAGATGCCCGAACCACCTCATCTGGCTCCTCTCGATATGGAGGAGCAGCGGCTTTACTTTGAGCTCCCCCCGGATGGCAGAGCTTCTCACCCTATCTCTAAGGGAGAGCCCCGCCACCCGGCGGAGGAAACTCATTTCGGCCGCTTGTACCCGTAATCTTGTCCTTTCGGTCATGACCCAAAGCTCATGACCATAGGTGAGGATGGGAACGTAGATCGACCGGTAAATCGAGAGCTTTGCCTTCTGGCTCAGCTCCTTCTTCACCACAACGGATCGATACAGCGTCCGCATTACTGAAGATGCCGCACCGATCCGCCTGTCGATCTCACGATCCACTCTTCCCTCACTCGTGAACAAGACTCCGAGGTACTTGAACTCCTCCACTTGGGGCAAGATCTCCTCCCCGACCCGGAGATGGCACTCCACCCTTTTCCGGGCGAGAACCATGGACTCGGATTTGGAGGTGCTGATTCTCATCCCAGTCGCTTCACACTCGGCTGCGAACCGATCCAGTGAGAGCTGAAGATCTTGGCCAGATGAAGCCATCAGGACCACATCATCTGCAAAAAGCAGAGACCTAATCCTGCAGCCACCAAACCAGATACCCTCAACGCCCTGACTGCGCCTAGAAATTCTGTCCATAAAGGTTATGAACAGAATCGGTGACAAAGGGCAGCCCTGGCGGAGTCCAACCCTCACTGGAAACGTGTCCGACTTACTGCCGGCAATGCGGACCAAGCTCTGACACCGATTATACAGGGAGCGAACCGCCACAATAAGACAGTCCGTTACCCCATACTCTCTGAGCACTCCCCACAGGACTTCCCGGGGTACACGGTCGAATGCCTTCTCCAAGTCCACAAAGCACATGTAGACTGGTTGGGCAAACTCCCATGCACCCTCAAGGACCCTGCCGAGAGTATAGAGCTGGTCCACAGTTCCACGACCAGGACGAAAACCACACTGTTCCTCCTGAATCCGAGGTTCGACTATCCGGCGTAGCCTCCTCTCCAGTACACCTGAATAGACCTTACCGGGAAGGCTGAGGAGTGTGATCCCACGATAGTTGGAACACACCCTCCGGTTCCCCTTCTTAAAGAGAGGAACCACCACCCCGGTCTGCCAATCCAGAGGTACCGCCCCCGATGTCCACGCGATGTTGCAGAGTCTTGTCAACCAAGACAGCCCCACAACATCCAGAGCCTTAAGGAACTCCGGGCGGATCTCATCCACCCCCGGGGCCTTGCCACCGAGGAGCTTTTTAACTACCTCGGCAACCTCAGCCCCAGAAATAGGAGAGCCCACCACAGATTCCCCAGGCCCTGCTTCCTCATAGGAAGACGTGCTGGTAGGATTGAGGAGGTCTTCGAAGTATTCTCTCCACCGATCCACAACATCCGCAGTCGAGGTCAACAGAGCACCATCCCCACCATACACGGTGTTGACACTGCACTGCTTCCCCTTCCTGAGGCGGCGGATGGTGGTCCAGAATTGCTTCGAAGCCGTCCGGAAGTCTTTTTCCATGGCCTCACCGAACTCCTCCCATGTCCGAGTTTTTGCCTCCGCGACCGCTGAAGCCGCACACCGCTTGGCCTGTCGGTACCTGTCTGCTGCGTCAGGAGTCCCATGAGCCAAAAGAACCCGATAGGACTCCTTCTTCAGCTTGACGGCATCCCTCACCGCCGGTGTCCACCAACGGGTTCTAGGATTACCGCCACGACAGGCACCAACTACCCTGCGGCCACAGCTCCAATCGGCCGCCCCGACAACAGAGGTACGGAACATCGTCCACTCGGACTCAATGTCCAGCGCCTCCCTCGTGACATGTTCAAAGTTCTTCCGGAGGTGGGAATTGAAACTCTCTCTGACAGGAGACTCTGCTAGACGTTCCCAGCAAACCCTCACAATGCGTTTGGGCCTGCCAGGTCTGTCCGGCATCCTCCCCCACCATCGCAGCCAACTCACCACCAGGTGGTGATCGGTAGAAAGCTCCGCCCCTCTCTTCACCCGAGTGTCCAAAACATGAGGCCGCAAATCCGATGACACAACTACAAAGTCGATCATGGAACTGCGGCCTAGGGTGTCCTGGTGCCAAGTGCACATATGGACACCCTTATGTTTGAACATGGTGTTTGTTATTGACAATCCGTGACGAGCACAAAAGTCCAATAACAAAACACCACTCGGGTTCAGATCCGGGCGGCCATTCTTCCCAATCACGCCTCTCCAGGTTTCACTGTCGTTGCCAACATGAGCGTTGAAGTCCCCCAGTAGAACGAGGGAATCACCCGGGGGAGCACTCTCCAGTACTCCCTCGAGTGAATCCAAAAAGGGTGGGTAATCTGAACTGCCGTTGGGCGCGTAAGCGCAAACAACAGTCAGGACCCGTCCCCCCACCCGAAGGCGGAGGGAGGCTACCCTCTCGTCCACCGGGTTGAACTCCAACGTGCAGGCTTTGAGCCGAGGGGAAACAAGAATTGCCACCCCAGCCCGTCGCCTCTCATTGCTGGCAACGCCAGAGTGGAAGAGAGTCCAGCCCCTGTCAAGAGAACTGGTTCCAGAGCCCTTGCTGTGCGTCGAAGTGAGTCCGACTATATCTAGCCGGAACTTCTCCACCTCACGCACTAGCTCAGGCTCCTTCCCCCCCAGCGAGGTGACGTTCCACGTCCCAAGAGCTAGCTTCTGTAGCCGAGGATCGGACCGCCAAGTGCCCTGCCTTCGGCTTCCGCCCAGCTCACATCGCACCCGACCTCTATGACCCCTGCTATGGGTGGTGAGCCCATTGGAGGGGGGACCCACGTTGCCTCTTCGGGCTGTGCCCGGCCGGGCCCCATGGGGACAGGCCCGGCCCTTGTTACATTGAATTAGTTTAAAGCTTCTGTGAAAGGACTGCAGTCTACCTTGTATGTATGCACATGTGTCATGTGAGAAAGTTTTAATGTTGTAAATTTGATGTTTTATGTGTTGTTTACTGTTTTTAATGTAACCTTGCTGCTGTTCTCTTGGCCAGGTTTCCCTTGGAAAAGAGATATTTGATCACAATGGGATTTTTTTACCTGGTAAAATAAAGGCTAAATAAAAATAAAAACATTTTGCATAGATTTTGCTGTAAAGACCTAGCTTTATAACACTTTCTGGCTGCTTCTAAACCGGTTCGTTTTGAGAGGTAGAGTTGTTAGCCCTCCTTACCACGCCCCCTCAACGCTGACTACACTTTCGTCCCCGCCCTGCAGCTATGTTTGGCACAGTAGTTGTTTTTGTTTTGCTAAGACACTGGTGATTGCTATCAGCCAGGTCATTTTTACTTGACTTTCACTACAACCCAACAACCCAGATGATATAGCGAGACCAGCGGCTCACCGCGTGGTCTCCTTTCTCCTTTAGCCGACGCGGTGAGCCGCTGGTCTCGCTATATCATCTGGGTTGTTGGGTTGTAGTGAAAGTTAAGGAAGGCTGGACATTTCTGGTATGATACGCTGGCTAGGGTTAAACTTTAATAGAGTCTTTCTCTCTCTGATGTTAACCTACTCAGTGGCCTAGTGGTTAGAGTGCCAGCCCTGAGATCGCTAGGTTGTGAGTTCAAACCCCGGCCGAGTCATACCAAAGACTATAAAAGTGGGACCCATTACCTCCCTGCTTGGCACTCAGCATCAAGGGTTGGAATTGGGGGTTAAATCACCAAAACAATGATTCCCGGGCACGGCCTCCGCTGCTGCTCACTGCTCCCTTCACCTCCCAGGGGGGATCAAGGGTGTTGGGTCAAATACAGAGAATAATTTTGCCACACCTCGTGTGTGTGTGACAATCATTGGTACTTTAACTTTAACTTTTTAACTTTAAATCCTGGACATATACATGTGTATGTTGCCTATAAAATTATTTTCTATTCTATATCATGTTAATACTTGCACTGCTGCTGCTTTGACTAATTGTAAACAATAGAGGTTCAAGCAGGCTACAGTAAGCCACGCTACAAGCTACATTGTGAACGTAATAACGTGTTATATTACTAACCGGTCAATTGCCAGACACAGTAGGCACAAAAGTAGTTTTAAGGAAAATCATTTTAAATTTTTGCCAAAGGACGATGACTCTATTGTCTCACCGTACAAGGCTAAGCTAGCTATACAACAACTCGAGCTAACATTGTTAATGTATTATTCACACATTTTTAACATACTGTTATCACTTATCATTTCAATGTCTCCTCTAATGCCATAAATAATACTCACCGACTGCGACATTAGAAGTAGTTTTTCAAAAAATTCCATCTTTGTATTTCCGGAAGACGGTGATATTATTGTCTTACAGTATAATGCTGAGCCTGCTACACAACAAATCGAGCTAACATTGCTAACGTATCATTCACACATTTCTAACCTACTGTTATTACTTACTGTTTCATTGTCTCCTTCATTGTCATAAATAGTAGTCACCGAGCCCGCCATTAAAATACGTTTTTTTTTTTGTTTGTTTGTGTTTTCAGAAAATCCACACTTTGTGAAAGTAAAGCAAGACTCTTCTAGGTACACACTCTGAGTGAATTATTCACATTTGAAGGCACATTGCCACGAATCATAAAAGTTAAAAGTAACTTTTTAGCACTTCAGTGGACCCCGACTTAAACAAGTTGAAAAACTTATTCGGGTGTTACCATTTAGTGGGCAATTGTACGAAATATGTACTTCACTGTGCAATCTACTAATAAAAGTTTCAATCAATCAATCAATCAAACTTCTTACTTCAGATGAGGCTAAAGGTTTGTGTAGTGACTTGTGTTGGTTAAAGCAAACAAACAACGGAGCATTTTCCTTCATTCGGTTTCATTATGGGTACAATTTTGTGGCACAGCCAGATTTACATGAATTAAAATAGGCTGACTCGCGGCAGGATGTTTGGGTACATTTTTACCATACATTGATAATCCGCTGACGTCCCACTTGAAAAAAACGTCAGTCTTGAACAAAGTTTGAAGGAAGGCAAGAACTTTTTATAAATATCTTTGCAATTCCTCCACGGTTTGATGTCAAATTTTCGGGACTTATGCAGATCCCAAATACACATAGCAGGTACCAATAGGTAAGAAAGGTTGTTTTTGCATGATAGGGTCCCTTAACTATTTTTGGCCACTGTAACATTACACACAGTTTGAACAGTAAGACTGTGTTTGAATATAGAAAAATAACCTGTACATTTTAAAGGGGACTGCACTTTGTTTTTTATTTTGTCTACATTTCACAATCATTCTGAGAGACAAGAGGACCAAAGGTTATTTTTTTTTAGTTTTCTAACATGTGAAAATCAGCTTATTGTAGGTGGCTAGCAATGCAGCTAATAGGAGCAACCATTTCTACCGGCGTGGTGCAGTTGGGAGAGTGGCCGTGTCAGCAACCTGAGGGTTCCTGGTTCAATCCCCACCTTCTACAAACCTCGTCACATCCGTTGTGTCTTTGAGCAAGACACTTCACCCTTGCTCCTGATGGGTCGTGGTTAGGGCCTTGCATGGCAGCTCCCGCCATCAGTGTGTGAATGTGTGTGTGAATGGGTGAATGTGGAAACAGTGTCAAAGCGCTTTGAGTACCTTGAAGGTAGAAAAGCGCTATACAAGTATGACCCATTTACCATTTACCTCTACATCAATTTAAAAATGAATTAAATAAACGTCAACAATACTTTATTTACGTTCCGAAACCCGTATAATAACCAAGCTGTAGCGACGTTATTGTAAGAGTGAACACTGAGGAACTCTTTTCCTAGCGTAGTAACACATCGCCATGCTGCAGTATTAGCCATTTGTACATAGCTGAGCTAGCCAGAGAGCGTATGCAGTGTAGTTGTAATAACACGCATGATGTGATGCGTGTATCATGGTCGATACACAGTGACTCACTCGATGGACAGTTGTTCGTCCGATCCAGCTGGCCGGGGACATTTCCTGTTTATTATGGGTAAGCAATCCATTTATGTCGAAATAACTTGTCTCCAGGTTCCACATTTATAGCGTCGTCGCTTTTACCTCACTCTCTCGTCTGCTCCAAAGTCTCACCCTTTTTTTGTGCTCACTTCTATATCAGTATATTTAGCTTCAAATGTATAAGATTGTGAATCCTCATTTGTCCAAAAATAGTCGTCTTGTTGTCTGTTACCAAGTCTGCCATGATTAGAACACACACGCATGTTTAATTCTGGAAGTAGGAACAAACAGTTGTTGCCAGAAGTCAGACGTGCGCTGCCATGGAAACAGAAATCAATGCGCGGAAGAAATCAGTCCAGGAAATGATTAAAATGATCAAAATACGATAAATATTGAACATGTTACATATTGTTATGAACGTGTCTTACTACACTATATATATAGACTTGCACTGTATATTAAAACGTTGCTGGAGGGTTTTGAAGTAGTTTTAGAGGGCTTTGAAGGGTACAACGGTGACTCCCATAACCGCATCTTTGTATCATCATTAAAATCCTAAAAAAAAGACATGTGTTCTTGTCTCTCATGATGATTGTGAATGTTAGGCAAAATTCCCCAAAAAAGTGCAGTTTCCCTTTAATCAAGTGATTCTTTGACGTACCACTAAATGGAGCCTGCGTACTATCACAGTTTCAGATCACTGTTATAAAGCATAAGATTGAGCTATTTAAAACTAATACCTACCAACGACTTCGGAAGTTGAATGTAAAAACAAATAGACTGTAATAAATGTTTGCTTAATGTTCATGTTGATAGAATACCTAATGCAAAGTAAAGACAACTGCCAAAACAAACTGGCAAGCTTGAAAAATGTCTGTCAGTTTGGTTAGGCTGTTTTTCCCCAATGTTGACAGCTTTCTAGGGGTACAATTCTGCATGCACAGTATTAGAGCTGCAACCATTAATCAATTAAAGTAATTAATTAATGCGCTGCTTGTAACCTTGTGTTCAGTATCATAAAGTTTATCATGGTGTGTGGATCACTACGAAACAAATGTAGACATTCCAGAAAAACTAGTCGTAGAACTGTTGGAGCTATTTCTTAGTTTAAATTTGGGTTGTCCCGATACCAATATTTTGGTACCGGTAACAAAATGTATTTCAATACTTTTCGATATTTTTTAAAATCAAGGGGACCACAACCAATTTAATATTGGCTTTATTTTAACACAAAATCGTATGATACATTAAACATATCTTTCTTATTGCCGTCAAATAACAATTTACAAGTGTATATATCACATACAGCCTAACATAATCTAGGATTAGGTTAAAAATAGAATAGAAAGCTTAATTGACATTGTATTAAATGCTTAAATGATTTGTGTTTTGCCACTATGTGGGTGGTTTGGACCGTGCTAATAATTGGCAACAAGCTGATCGGCTGTGTGCGTATCTGTATGTGCACAGCAGGGAAGCTAGTAAACTACATTACCTTTCGATCTGACTGCTTGTTAATTGCTTAGCTAAGTTTGAAGCAAATATTGTAATACTTAAATCATGCCACTTTTGGCAAGGCAAGCATTAAAGAAGTGCAGCGCTTCTGTGTTTAAAGCGTCATCTTTATCGATAATTATGAAGCCCAAATACCTCTTTATTGTGCCTCACGCATCCTCTTTATTAACCAGTAGAATTGCCGTTTTTTGCCATTCTTCCTCTTTACGCTGTTTCTTCTTGTATGCACTCGTGTCTTTGTGTGTACGTGCTGACACACTAAACATCATGCACCCCGGCTCCGTACGCCATCGCCGCACGGCAGCATGCGGATGAAAACAAGTAAACATGGCGGTGAAAGTGAATGTAAAATAATGTAAAAGTAAAAAATCCGGTATAAGTCCGTGTCAAAAGATGCTGAAAGGCCACAAACACTTGCACAACTTTACAAGGATAAACGTAACCTCCCAAAAGGAGTTTTATGTGGGTTAAGTGGCGCCAATTGCCCAAGGAGATCAATAAGAGATGTTTAGTAGTGAAATCATACTATTACATGCAGTAAGCACATGCTAATTTCTCTGTGATAGTAGTGTACTCGGCAGTAAAACTATAAAAAAAAACATAATTCTCTTATACTATTTCTATTATTTGTTGCAATAATTTCAGGTCAGCTTCTCATGCCTAATCTTTTCTTCAAGCAATAATTTCAGGTCAGCTTCTCATGCCTAATCTTTTCTTCAAGTGTATACAGCAACCGACATTAAAAGCGGTTGCCTGTTTAGTGTTTACACTCATCTTATTGTGGGGTGAGGAAAGCAATGGAGATTTGTGAATGTCATCTTGTCATGCCTAAATAAAAACGAATCCATGTGTATTAGCAATATGTTTTCAAAAAAGTCTCAAAAAACAGGTAAGAATGTATCCATACACCCCAGATACAAAATGAGCTGAGCACATTTGAATGTTATCCACATTATTCACATCCAAATTCTGTTTGAGCCTTGCAAGCCATAATCACCTTCCTTCTTTTTAGACAATCCCTCTGCACACACTGTTTTTCACAACTTTGTGCAGATACAGTAGTACTGTACCGGTAGATGTTTTTATTGGTTTGCTCAATTCTGACAGCCGAAAAAAACATTACCAAAGATAACCATTTAGCTTTAGCAGAGATGCTAACTGTCCCTTGCACAGACAATATATTGTTGTGCTTTCCTGGTCTTAAATTATTTTCAAGATTGTCTTAAAAAAGTCTTAAATTTGACATGTTGAAACCTGCAGAGACCCTGCAAGTGCTTTTGCAATTTACTGTATGTCCATCGTGTGGCAATACATTTTATAATACAGTATTTTAAAGTTTTCTGTCTGAACTTTACGGGCTTATTCGTGCCTATGGGCACTGTTTGAGGTACTGTGCACACATCCTACTTTATAACTTAGAGTAGCACTAAGATGCATTGAAATAGCACACACTCTCTGTACCAACAGGACACACGCAAGTGACAGAAATCAGTGACAACTTAAAGGCCGAATTTTATTAACAAATGATAAACATGCGCAGCAGTTTACCGTATTTGTGGGCAATGGCTGGTAAGCAACATACTTCTGTAACAATATGAATAATTCATATCACGTGTCCAAAATGATCACGGTTATCATAATTATCGCGGTATTGAATGTGCTCAAAAAGTACATCTACTGTACACTCATTGAAATTTGACCGTACATATATTTTTTTAATAACTAAAATAAAGAGAGACACCGTTAGAAAACCCACTATTATGCATGTTTTCTATTTCTTATGTGAATGTTGTCTGTCTATCTGTGTTGGCCCTGCGATGAGGTGGCGACTTGTCCAGGGTGTACCCCGCCTTTTGCCTGATTGTAGCTGAGATAGGCTCCAGCACCCCCCGCGACCCCAAAGGGGATAAGCGGTAGAAGATGGATGGATGGATGCTTGACCAATAGTATTTTTTTTTTTTTAGCCTTAGTATTTTATCTGTTTTAATTGTTAGGATTTTATTGTTTTAAATATCGTTTGTAGCACTTTAAGATTTTTTTCAAATTAAATGTGCATAACAAATAAAATCTATTAATATTATTTTTATTACTGCTGGCTGTTGATGTGGCATCCTACTCTATTGAGTGGTCCTTGACTGCACAGTAAAATATTCTTATAGAATAATCACTTTGTCTAAGAGAGCACAGTTTGTAGGTTCAGTGTGCACAATTGAATAGCTTAGTTGCTCAGACAGCACTGTGTTTATATAAATTCAGATTGTGTGTTATGTTGTTTCGGGAAATCGGGAAAGATGTCAATATCTCTTGGTTTTCATGTTAGCATTTAAGCTAGCGAGCTGGCATCAGTCAGTCTGTGAGTTTATAAAAGTGCAGTTATCAATCAGTTTTTCAATATTTTTTATTAAAAATGTTAAAACTAACCGTTGCGATGAGGTGGCGACTTGTCCAGAGTGTACACCGCCTTCTGCCCGAATGCATTTGGGATAGGCTCCAGCACCCCCGTGATCCCGAAAGGGACAATCGGTAGAAAATGGATGGAATACTAACCGTCGAGAGTTTTACCGCGGTTATCATTGATACTGTTTGTCATTACTTCCATATATCCCACACATCCGGCAGCATTTGTTTGAGCTTCAGCCAACAAGTGTGTTTTCAGGCTGCCCGAATGGGTCATAATGGGATCCCAATGGGATCTGAAGATGTTGTTTATCACCAGTCATACATACAGTATTTGCTAAACATCAAAGCTAGACAAAAACTAAAAATCAAGCTAAAAATATGCCCCAATCTCTGGCTGTTGTATTTTAAAGAAGTAATGTCTATGCTGTGAAATGTTTTTATATATATATATATATATATATATATATATATATATATATATATATATATATATATATATATATATATATATATATATACTGGTATAAATAGCCAATTCAATTTTTCAAAACCATGACAATAAGCGTTATTTAACCAAGTTTAACTAGTAATTTCATGAGATGACATAAAAAATATTGCACGGTCCTAAGTGATAGCTTTTTTGAAACATGATATTGCCTTATAAAGGGCTGTTGATTAAATCCTTTAATACACAGTCTAAGTATACTAATGATTAATGCTCCATCAATAGGATGCTCCATCGGATAAAACAAGTAACTGCACAGTTAAGGGTTTTTTGTGGTTGTTTTGTACCTGATCTACTTACAGTACCAGCTGGGATCTCTATGGGGGTCTGGAATCTTAATTGCTCTTAGTGTTGTGTGCACCAACTGAGTTTATCCCTGCCTTGTATTTGTGCTTTTTTGATTTTGTGAAATAAATGAATTGGCAACGTCCCTGCCAGGTTTTGTTAAGATTATGGTTTTAGTGATTTAATAGTAATGTGAGATTTTACTAATAGCACAAAGAACCAGACCAAAGACACATCGAGCTCCCCCAGAATAATACCACTTCTCAACAGCCACATAATACCACTGCATGATAGATATTACAGTCATTTGGGAATAAATGAATGTTATTCAATGAGGTTAAATCTTAACCTTCAATGAGGTTAAATCTTAACCTCATTGAATAACATTCCTTTTTTACCTTATGGTAAATAGAAAATGGGTTATACTTGTAGCGCTTTTCTACCTTCAAGGTACTCAAAGCGCTTTGACACTTTTTCCACATTCACACACACATTCACCCATTCACACACTGATGGCGGGAGCTGCCATGCATATATATATATATATATGTGGGTGAAGTGTCTTGCTCAAGGACACAACGGACGTGACTAGGATGGCAAAAGCTGGGGATTGAACCAGGAACCCTCAGGTTACTGGCACGGTCGCTCTACCCACCGAGCCACGCTGTCCCCCTCCAACTATCTAATGTCCAGCACTCCAATTATGAAAAAAATGCTCTGTGACAGTATGCAGCATTCAGTCAAAAACAACACATATGCAAATACATTTGCATCAGGGTACAACTCATTTAGAATTTTACAGTTATTTTTATGTATAGCACACATGCTCCTTGTTAGGGACATGAAGGACTTTTTCTCAGATCACACCACTCTACACATCAATTAACCATAAAATATGCAATGGCTTAGCATTTTTGTAGAATTGGGCTACTCTCATTTACCATTTCGGAATACATGTTTATTTATTTAGACACACCATTGCTTGGACATTCATATGAAATTAATACATTTTCTTTTCTTTGCAGGACTGTGGCAGCAGAGGTCAGGAAGCAAATAGCGGGCCAGCATGGCGGCTCCCCACAGCTCTTCAAAAACCTCAATGTTGGCAACACAACAAGTAACACAGTGAGTGGACTCAACATTTTTTTAAATCAGTCCTTACTTGGAGCTGCAATCTAACTTACCAAGTTTATTAAACAACTGGAACGCTTGTGTCTAGGGTTTTGGACTGAGTACTTGGGGTGTTCCGATCAGGGTTTTATGCTGCCGATTCCGATACCGATTACTTGTATTAACTGTACATTTTTCAATGTATTTATGGTGAGTGCTATTGACAGTGTAACACTATCAACATAATATGTAAACTAGTTTCTTATTTTATTTTATTAAATACAATTATTAGAGCAAAACAAAGTTAATAATCCAAAATAATGAAACAAAAAACTAATTTACTATTTTCTAATCATTAAAATCTTTTTTTTTTCTCAAAGTCCTTTTGTGCCCAGGAAAATATTCCTTGGGCTTGTAAACATCAACAAAAACAACAAAAAATTATTTTTTTGAAAATAAAAATATATATACAGATTCTCTTGGTACCGATACTACCAATTTATTGTCTTTTAACTTACGTGTCATGTACTGACTGTGACAATGCTGACACACCAACAGTTGTTATATTATCCTTTCTTTACTAGACTCTTATTTATATACCGGTACTTGCTAATTTCCTGTTAATACCTGCTTGCTTTCTGCTGTAACTTTGTTCCATCTACACTTCCTAAACTTTACTAAGCACTTATTTATTGGTGGTGTTTAAAGTTAGATTTGATAAGATAGATAAAGATAGATAGATAGATAGTGAGAGATATATAGATAGATAGATGGGTAAACTTTATTAATCCTCTCATAGGAGGAAAGTCTTAGCTGTAAGCTTAGCTATTAGCATGCTTGCTCTCGATGTGCAACATGTTTAGCCTTGTCCACAATGTGTATGGAAACACACAGTTAGATGCTAGCCGCTTGTCAGCCGGTGGACTAAAAATAAATACATAAGGGTCAGAAGGGATGCCATTTGAGATTGGCATTAAAATGCATTAATTGTCAATGACGATCACGGACTTTCTCGCAAAAATTATCAAATATTGATGGGATCAGCACGTAGCTACCGAATACTGGGATTTTTTGGTACTGGCTCCTAATAGGGTCAATACAGGAGGACCGTTAAGATTCTGGCAAAATTATACAACTATCTGGCGTGGCGCCGTGGAAGAATGGCCGTGCGCGACCCGAGGGTCCCTGGTTCAATCTCCACCTAGTACCAACCTCGTCATGTCCGTTGTGTCTTGAGCAAGACACTTCACCCTTGCTCCTGATGGGTGCTGGTTAGCGCCTTGCATGGCAGCTCCCTCCATCAGTGTGTGACTGTGTGTGTGAATGGGTAAATGTGGAAGTAGTGTCAAAGCGCTTTGAGTACCTTGAAGGTAGAAAAGCGCTATACAAGTACAACCCATTTATCATTTATCATTTATCTGTATTTTTTTATCCAGTTCACCACACAGCTATGCAGAATAAGATACATGGGTAGAGGACCTGGTAATTGCCTGGGAATATTAAAAAAATAAGGAAAACAAAGGTATTGTTTTTTTTAACCTTCAATGTACATAAATTAATCCTGAACAAATATTCCCATCCATACACTCAAGCACACCCCTCTCTCTTGTCGTAACAATCATTAATACAAATCCATGTATTGCACAAAATAAGCCAATACTTATAAATCATATAATAATATGAGTATTTTTTTAATAGTATTTTTTATAGTATTTTAGAATAACATTGAATCATATAGCTATTATGGATTGTCCACATTCAACTCTTCTAGAATCTGTGTAAGCAAATGTTGTTGGAGGGGTAGCAGCAAATTGGCCTTTAACAACCATTAACAGAATATTAGCAACCTTCTGCCCTCTGCCTCTTATTTAAGTTACCATTGGGCGATGAAGTGGCGACTTGTCCAGGGTGTACCCCTCCTTCCGCCCGAATGCAGCTGAGATAGGCTCCAGCACCCCCCGCGACCTCAAAAGGGACAAGCGGTAGAAAATGGATGGATGGATGGATGGGCGTTATTTAAACTGTGGGCTGCTAAACTAAACTCACTGAAAAACACACATATGCATACATTCTCAAATGTGTGCCTGACCAAACTTAGGAAAACTGATGGTTCTTGATGCTTCACTCTAGGGCTGCAACAACTAATCGATTAAATCGATTAAAAAATAGTTGGCGATTAATTTAGTCATCGATTTGTTGGATCTATGCTAAGCGCATGCGCAGAGGCTACTTTTTTTATTATTTTTATTATAAACCTTTATTTATAAACTGCAACATTTACAAACAGCTGAGAAACAATAATCAAAATAAGTATGGTGCCAGTATGCTGTTTTTTTTCAATAAAATACTGGAAAGGATAGAAATGTAGTTTGTCTCTTTTATCCGATTATTAATTGATTAATCGAAGTAATAATCGACAGATTAATCGATTATCAAATTAGTTGTTAGTTGCAGCCCTACTTCACTCCTTCACACACACGTTTTCAAAATGTATTAATTTCAGAACATTTTATGACATTCAATCATGATTTTTTCATTATGGAATTTTGTGCAGACACTAATAAGAATTTACATATATATATGATCATATACTGTGTTTCTTATTGTGTCTACTTTAATAAAATCAAAACTATTACCGGTAATTAAGAAAATACCTGGTTTGTTTTAATTTTTTTTGCCTCGGCTTTGTCATGAGAAAAAATGTCAACTGTCTTTCTTCTACCTTTTTTTTAATATGCGTTTGATCACTTTATAGGTCCCACTTACAGAGGCAGTGGAGCCAGTGGATTTTGAGGACTACCTCATCACTCACCCTCCAATTGTGGAGTCAGGACCTTTAAGAGATCTGATAGAGTTTCCCCCAGATGACATTGAGGTCATCTACACACCCAGGGAGTGTCGCACAGTGATACAAGCCGTTCCAGAGGAAGGGTAAGCATTTGCTGGAGCCAACCAAATTTACTCATTAGATGGATTGTTCGTACCAAAAAAACAGCCAAAATACATAATCCAGATAGCAATGTGTATGTTTTTTAATTGTTAATAAGCAGGCTACATCCTCATTGATGGAATATACCATAAAATGTTAGGAGTAGATCATTTAATTTTGCTTTAGGAGAGGTTGCGCTTCAGTGTGCAACCTCTTTTAAACGTTGACATGTGTTACATAATTTTAGCATGTTAACTGAAAAGAGATGATTTTAATTTACATTTGAAACATTTTCCTTGTGGTCTAAATAATATGTATTGGATATGCTTTTGGTGTAAGTAAGACGTTTGTTTCTGGAAGCGTTCTTAGATTGCAAATGAAAACCTCTCCAAAAGTATCATAGTTTGTATTTTAAAAATGTACACTGTTTAAATATATACATACTTTTTCTTCCAGACATGGGTTGAAAATAAACTTCATAAACATTATATAGATTCACACAGAAACAACATTAGGTACACCTGCACACACTTTGATCCATTCAGAGAGTGCATAAAAAAGTAGGTTTTTAGCAGCATTGCTGTCACTGCATGTTGCAAGTCGGTGTTATTATGCACATGCCAAGATTAGATGATAATAATACTTTATTTGGGCTGGGCGATACGGCTGAAAACTGTATCATGATATAAGTGTTTTATATCAGTCGATAATTAATTATTGATATTTTTTATGACCTAACAAAAATAAGGACCAGGAGAAAAATATATAAAATTTTTATGTAAAATGTACCCATTCTCTGACTTATAATCTCTTTAGCTATCAAGGCAGAAAGGAAAGGAAATGTCACAACCATGGAAAACACTTAATGTAAACAAAATTCTAAAATCACATTGAACACTTATCCAGTAACTTCTTAAAATGAAGGTGCAAACATTTTTTTAACAAACTACACTGTTAAAATCCAAACCTGGAGAAACCTGAGAATACATATATACTGCATGTTTAGTGCCAGGAAGTTATGGTTGTGTTCTGGGTGAGCGCGGCTAAACTGGTGTGGTATCTATCACCGGTTTCAAGAGGACGAGCGCCTTGCATAAAGTCCATTTAAAAAAATCAAAGAAAAAAAACTGCCATACTGTCTGTCTGTCAATGTGACTTTTCTTGTTTTATTATCAATTTATTTGCTCTCTGCAGCACCCCTTTTTAGATTCTCTTTTCACTTAAGAATTCACTGCGAAACAACAAGAGGGCGCAACCAAACGTGATAGTTGATACTGTCACCAAATTGGCTGTTAGTGTGTCACTCCCACTGATCAGTGATCACTTCCTGCGCCGCCGAGAGCCATACCTTTGTTCATGCCACCAAACTTTCTTTACAACTTCCGGTTTCTTCACAACTTCTGGTTTCTTCCAACGGAAAAAAAAAAAATCTAACATTTCATCTCTGAAGTTTGTATTGATATGGATTACGTATCTTTCACCATATATATTCATGTTGTTTTATCACCCAGCCCTATACTTCATCCTAACTTTTTGTGTTTCCTCATAGCCTGAAGCAGAGGGGGTTGAACTCATCCCCCTCTGACTGAGAGCTTTACCTAATGTACAAATAGGTGTGTCCACCTCACTGTGACCTCATGACGTATCCAGTCAGCAAAACACCGCAAACTGAGGCATCCAAAGCTATGTGCAAGTTCACGACAAAATGCATAAACCTTGTGATTTTATGCTTTGACATTGTTTAATATGAGTATCCCAACTTTGCAACATTTATATCATACAAGAGGAAATTCATCATAGGTCCCCTTTAAAGTAACTAACAAATGTTAACAAATTATAATTGTATATTAAGAAACAGACAAAGAATGATGCTTCTGCAATTTTAGCCCTAAACACGTATTTTCCGAATTCTTTGAATATAAAGTTCTTAAAAAAGAGGAAATCTGTCTGCATTAAAAAGCACATTCATTAGCTCTCATATGCTCTCAAGCCTGCAATAGCAACAGCCGCAGAAAATGTCATGCATTCTGATGCTTATTTTTGTCAATATAACGATGTATTAGACATTATACTACCGGTATACCATTCTACAAACCCTGTTTCCATATGAGTTGGGAAATTGTGTTAGATGTAAATATAAACGGAATACAATGATTTGCAAATCCTTTTCAACCCATATTCAATTGAATGCACTACAAAGACAAGATATTTGATGTTCAAACTCATAAACTTTATTTCTTTTTTGCAAATAATTAACTTAGTATTTCATGGCTGCAACACGTGCCAAAGTAGTTGGGAAAGGGCATGTTCACCACTGTGTTAAATCACCTTTTCTTTTAACAACACACAATAAACGATTGGGAACTGAGGAAACTAATTTTTGAAGTTTTGAAAGTGGAATTCTTTCCCATTCTTGTTTTATGTAGAGCTTCAGTCGTTCAACAGTCCGGGGTCTGCGCTGTCGTATTTTACGCTTCATAATGCGCCACACATTTTCGATGGGAGACCGGTCTGGACTGCAGGCGGGCCAGGAAAGTACCCGCACTCTTTTTTTACGAAGCCACGCTGTTGTAACACATGCTGAATGTGGCTTGGCATTGTCTTGCTGAAATAAGCAGGGGCGTCCATGAAAAAGACGGTGCTTAGATGGCAGCATATGTTGTTCCAAAACCTGTATGTACCTTTCAGCATTAATGGTGCCTTCACAGATGTGTAAGTTACCTTGGGCACTAATGCACCCCCATACCATCACAGATGCTGGCTTTTGAACTTTGCGTCGATAACAGTCTGGATGGTTCGCTTCCCCTTTGGTCCGGATGACACAATGTCGAATATTTCCAAACACAATTTGAAATGTGGACTCGTCAGACCACAGAACACTTTTCCACTTTGCATCAGTCCATCTTAGATGATCTCGGGCCCAGAGAAGCCGGCAGCGTTTCTGGATGTTGTTGATAAATGGCTTTCGCTTTGCATAGTAGAGCTTTAACTTGCACTTACAGATGTAGCGACAGACTGTATTTAGTGACAGTGGTTTTCTGAAGTGTTCCTGAGCCCATGTGGTGATATCCTTTAGAGATTGATGTCGGTTTTTGATACAGTGCCGTCTGAGGGATCGAAGGTCACGGTCATTCAATGTTGGTCTGGAGGGATTTCTCCAGATTCTCTGAACCTTTTGATGATATTATGGACCATAGATGTTGAAGTCCCTAAATTTCTTGTAATTGCACTTTGAGAAACGTTGTTCTTAAACTGTTTGACTATTTGCTCACGCAGTTGTGGACAAAGGGGTGTACCTCGCCCCATCCTTTCTTGTGAAAGACTGAACATTTTTTGGGAAGCTGTTTTTATACCCAGTCATGGCACCCACCTGTTCCCAATTAGCCTGCACACCTGTGGGATGTTCCAAATAAGTGTTTGATGAGCATTCCTCAACTTTATCAGTATTTATTGCCACCTTCCCCAACTTCTTTGTCACGTGTTGCTGGCATCAAATTCTAAAGTTAATGATTATTCGTGTTGCTGGCATCAAATTCTTAAGTTAATGATTATTTGCAAAAAAAAAAATGTTTATCAGTTTGAACATCAAATATGTTGTCTTTGTAGCATATTCAACTGAATATGGGTTGAAAATGATTTGCAAATCATTGTATTTAGTTTATATTTACATCTAACACAATTTCCCAACTCATATGGAAATGGGGTTTGTACAAGGAGTCAACTTAAATTGATATTTTGCATATACATTAAATAATATCAGCACATGTAAGGCATTGGCCTAATCATGTATGATGCTAAATGTAGATAATGACATTGTTTAGACCAGATCAAAGAATACAAGCCAAAACAATGTTTTACTTGTCGGGATTTTTAGAAGTCTTCACTCAGCCTTTGACTTATTGTGTGCATTTTCCATAGGATTTGTTCGTATTTAATTTGTACTTTCACATCGTGTTTTATATTTATATATATATTTACATGGCAGCCAAAATAAGAAGCAGTTAGGGGAAATTGCGCACATTTTAATCATTTTAGTCATTATTTTCTTTGTGTCGCTTTTACTCGTTGGTCTAAACTAATTTAATTAAGCCTGACATGCAGATGTGATGATTCTGAAATGTTAGATTTGAAAAAATAAAATAAAATAAACTATTTGTATTATTTAAAACGTGTTTGTAATGGGCTGTTTTCAGGGATACCGACCCTCATGTGAGAGACTGTGTCAGATCTTATACAGAGGACTGGGCCATTGTCAACAGAAAGTAAGGCTTTTTTGTGTAGAAGAATGCATATAATAAAATAAACAGCACAGCTTTAATGACCACGTGCAATTGTTTTCATGATATTATTTTCAGATACCACAAACTTGGCACAGGTTTCAATCCCAATTCATTGGATAAGCAGAAGGAGCGCCAGAAAGGTTTGCCCAAACAAGTGTTTGAGGCTGACGAATTGCCGGACAGCAGCAGCTATCAAGATGACCAGGTTACGATTTGTGTAGTCCATCCATTTATTTGGTCACGGATAAGCCAGAGTCTATCCCAGCTGACTTTGGCGATAGGCAGGGCACACCTTGGACTAGTCACCAGTCAAAAGACAGGGAACATACTGCATAGACAACATTGAGTGATTTACAGTTAGCAATTAGCCTTTCATGCGTGTTTTTGAAATGTGGGAGGCAACAAGACTACCGCAAGTAAAACCATACGGGCATGTGAAGATGCCAACTCCGCCAAGAGATACCCAGGCCATGATTTGTAAATCTCACAGGAGAAATCATGCAAACTAGTGAGTTATAAAATCTTATCTAGATGGATCCAGATTTAGTATGCAGTTTGCTGCAATATTCCAAATATTGTTTAATGTATGTCAGTTCTATTCACCTGGCGGCCCGCGGGCCACATCCGGCCCGCCAAAGCTTTTAATTTGGCCTGCCGGACATCACCCAAATAGGCTTGATGAAACCGTTTAACTTTAGGGTTGCTCATTCATGCAGTACTCCCGCTACCGGGGGCAAAAGCAAGGAATGGGTCACGATGAAGCAGCAGTGGGGTGAGTAGAAGAAGACTACTCATTGAACCCTTAAAAAAATCAAAATAAATTACAAAAATCAGACTTTAAACAACGATTGGACAACAAAGTATGAATGTTCTACTCCGAGTAAGTGCTCAAGTCATTGTTTCCTGTCGGACCTTTTAAGCGACCTATACAAGAAACAAAAATGGTAAAAATCCGCACGTGTAAGCTTCATCACGAAACTTTGTCAAACATTTGTAAGTAGATATTGTACATTAAGATATTTAGTTTGTTTTGTATTGAAATTGCAGATGTCTTTCGTATTTGTGGTCGTGTTTTTGTCTAAGAGTAACTCTGGGCGATCAGAGCTCGTTTAAGACATGTAGCCCTAAAATTGACCATTACGGGGCGATAACGCTACACCTTAGGTTTATTTGTTTTGAGACATACCATTTTGAGGTAAATACAGTCGACTTGGTTATAGTCTTAAATAATTATTCTATAGAATCTTATATTAATAATAATTTAACCATATAACTGTCCTAAATATGCTGTCTTGAGCTTTTGTACCAATGACATTTATACTTTTATACAATGGTTGTTTTGTAGGATGACTTAAAGCGGCGGTCAATGTCCATCGATGACACGCCTCGGGGCAGCTGGGCATGCAGCATCTTTGACCTGAAGAATTCCCTCCCTGACGCTCTCCTCCCTCATCTCCTTGATCGCGCCCCCAATGAAGAGATTGACAGACACAATGAGGAGCACCGCAAGGCCAACCGCCATCGGGAACTCTTTGCTCTGCACCCAGCTCTTGATGAGGTATAGTACATACCTCTTCATACCACTATGCAGCAGTACTTCACCTAAACACAAGTTATTTGACCATTATTCTTTTGAGTTCACCATAAGTATAACTCCCGGTGACCCATTTGTGAAACTGCATGTTCGTAAAGCCTAAACTGTCTGTATATATACACTGTATATTTTAATTTCATGTTTGGTGAATTTGATGAAACTCTGACATACATCCATATACAGTAGTATCGCGACTTGCAAGGTTAATAATCTGTTCTATGACGAGAATCATAACTCAAATCACTTGTATCGCAAATCAACGTCTCCCGTTGAAATTCATTAAAATACATTTAATTGGTGCTTGGCGTCCCCCAAAATGACATGCCCAGTAACATACCTTTCAAAAAGAAAAACTTTTAGAGATGAAATATTGTATACAAAAAAATACAATAGAATGTGGTACAAACAACTTCAGTAGTTTTATGAAATATTGTTATGATTATGTACAAATTTTACCTTGGAGAGTGGACTTCTATGTTATTGCCTTCTGCCTTCTGAAGCTGCTTCTCTTCTCAAACACACTATCAGCAGCTGTTCCATATTTTCATAGGTGAATGTGCGTTGTTAAGGTATAATTTTAACATTGCTTGCTGGCGTTAGACTCATGCTGGTTCACTATGGTGCAGACTGGCATGGATACGCTCAAATTGCTTTGTCAAGTTGGCAACATGCTTGGTCATGTTTTTGATTATTTATTTCTTTAATTCAATCAATATCATCCACTTATTATTATGGCGATCTCTCACTATGAGATAACATTAGCGAGTAGCACCTTGATGTTTTGGGCTGCCCTTACGGGGTTTACTTTGGCATTTGCTTCGCTCACTAATGGCGGGGATGTTTTTAACTCCAGTTTTTGCTTCTAACTTAAAGCATAACAATTAGCCGAGAGACAGCTCTTCTCTCAAAACACTCTTAAATTGGGGCACTCTTACGTTAAGGTACAAATGTACGGCTCAACAGTTAGACGTTTGTGCGGTCACAAATAAAAACATTTAACACAAATATTACATATAATCAGTGCTGTCAAATGATATTTTTTTAAAGTCAGATTAATCACACTTTTGAAATTGCAATAATCATGAGTATTCACAGTTGTTACAAAAGCATTGCTCAACTTATCGGTGGTACTTTTGTTGACAACAGTGCCGCCGGTCGTCCACTGCTGTTTGTCATTCTCCTAGTATTAATGTTGCAAGCTGCTGCCTCAAAAACATATTTTAATTTTAGATGGTTTGCCTCTTTAAATAGTTTATTGGGTGCAATTTACAGGCAGTTAAGATACAATTGTTTTTGTTAGTCATGATGTTGGTTTATTATTTTATTAATAACATCAATAATTTTAGGGCGATAGACACAACACAACAGTTGTATGTTTATGTGCCCCCTGTGTAGGAGGACCCCATTGAGCGACACTGCGTGCCCGAAGTACCCAAAGAACACTTCGGTCAGAGGTTACTTGTCAAGTGTTTGTCCTTAAAGTAAGTAGTGGGAAGACTATTTCTGGGTCCAAAAATATTTTTTATTTAATGGAGCGTTTGCTGATCCACTCTCTTTTTTCCCCGCTGTAGGTTTGAGATCGAAATTGAACCCATATTTGCTAGTTTGGCTTTATACGATGTCAAGGAAAAGAAAAAGGTAAGCTGTTATTCTTCCATTGCTGAGGGGTGGGAGTGGAGCCTTTATTAAATCACATTTTGGACGACTTAAGTTTTGTTGAACTACAAAATGTTACCTTGTTGACCTGCACATTGGAAATGAGTATCTGTCTGAGGAATACCATATTTGTCGGACCATATAGCTCACCGGATTATAAGACGCACTGCTGATACGCTGGTCTAATCAGCTCTATTTTCATACAAAAGGCGCACGGCATTATAAGGCAAGGCGCATTAAAGGGTTGTATTATGATTATGTATTATGATTTTTTTTGCATATAAAACACTTCCTTGTGGTCTACATTTTGCTGGTTCTTTGGTCAAAATGTTGCATAGCTTATGATTTACAGACCATCTTCAAGTCGATTTCTGATTGCCTCTACTGGGTGCGCCCTTTTGTGGGCAGTCTTATTTACTGGGCTCCGCTTCGACAGCATATTCTCCTCGTGATCTTTGTTCCACCGGTAGTTTTTAGCACTTCCATAGCAAGTCTACTGACATATATAAGTTAGAAATGTACGCTACTTTATATTAGAAATGGAAACAGTGGAGGATGAATGCCTCACAATAAGAGAATGGAGGAAAAAGGAGGACCTGATTGACTACAGCGCGCACTACAATGGCGGACGCGCGCATATTTTTTAGTAGAAACCAGTAGGTAAGAAAAGTTGGTTTTACATAATATTTCGAAACAAAACCCCAGATAATGTATCATAATAGGTGCTATTTTGGGGTCCTCATACACACACCATAATAATACTCATTTGTTTAATCACAGTACCTATGACTACAGTAGACGTAATGCTCTGAATTCCATCAAGCGGTGCGCCTTGGTAACTTACCCTAGTCGTACTAAAACATTTTGACAGATTTCTGTGTGCTGTGTGTAATGTTCTATATTCTCAATGAAACGTCAAAGTTTTGGTGTTGCTTGTCAGCATCAATTATTAAACAGGCGTCAGTCAACCTGCGGTTCTATGTGTGTCTGGCATCTACTGATCACACTTATCATTACACCATGCACCAAATAAAATTGCTTTGAGGTCCGTAAGCACTGTCAATTTTTGAGAAAATTAAAGGATTTTAGGTGTGCCTTATAGTCTGAAAAAAATGATAAATGACAAGCCCTTCAGGGAAACAAGCGACATTTTAAACAGAAAACATGTCCACTTACCAAACGATTACATCATTATTATGTAGTATAATATCATGCTTTTTGAATGTGCATTTATTCAATTAAAATCCAATTTATGTCTATATTTCTATGTGTTCAACAGATATCCGAGAACTTTTTTTTTGACCTAAATTCCGAGCAGACAAAGGCTATGTTGCGTCCACATATTCAGACTGCAGCCATTTCCACATTGGCCCGCTCTGCTGTGTTCTCCATCACATATCCCTCTCAGGATGTCTTTCTGGTCATCAAGGTCAGACACTCATAATTTTTCTGTTGTTTCAAAAATTAATCATGGCATTGACTTCTATGATCATCTCCTTGCTGTGTTTTGGGATAGTAATTATTATTATTTTTTCTTAATCTCTCAGCTGGAAAAAGTACTGCAGCAAGGAGATATTGGGGAATGTGCTGAACCCTACATGGTCTTCAAAGAATCAGATGCTACCAAGGTACAGTTACTCAGAAAACCAGCATCTTCATATTTTGCATATTTTAAAGAGTCTCTTCTGTATGAGTCACAGAGATGGTGTGGGCACCAAAAAGTATTATGACTTCATCATCATGCTAATGCATATTTTCCAACTCTAGGCTGTATTACTTTAACTGTTTATTGGATCTAAAGGAGACCTATAGTGGTTTTAATCCACATTTAAAACACTTATTTGTGGTCTAGATAATATTTGATAATTATGCTTTGGTATACATTTTGCATACATTCTTTAAGCCCAATATATGGAAGTAGGAAGATTTTAGGCAAAAGAAACCTCTGTTAAACGGGAGCTGCACTTTAAAAAAAAAAATCCCTATCATTCACAATCCTTGTGTAAGACAAGAACACACTTTTTTTATTTATTTATGCAATCTAACTCGTAAATAAACACTAGCAAGTCAGCTAACAATGTAAGTAATGGGATTCGCTTTGTTGCGGCTACAAAGCGCTCTAAAACATCCTAAAACCTTCATCACCGTCTTATATACATGCTGTAAGTACAGTATATGTAATGTAGTAACAGCACATTCATAATAACATGTAATATTTACCTATTTTGCAAATTTTAAGCATATGACTGTGAATTAATTACACAGGCATTATAATGTTTGCTATTACCTTTGACAATAACAACTACTACTCATGGCAAATTTCATGAGCCAACAAGGACTACTTGGAGACAAACGATGATCCAGAACCTTCTATTTTTTAGCCTGAATATGAGGACAAGCTACAAGTTTTAGAAGCTAAGTGATAAGCAGATCCAGCAAGTGGCACTATTGCTAAGTGTTAATCAAGAAATACAAACTACGATCATGATGAAACAATCACTAACTGTACAATATCTACTCTTAGTGGGATGCCGAGTGATGGAATTCATATTTTTTCCTTTTCGATGAAGAATTAATCATAATCCTCATGCAGGTAAGAAAACAGACAAAAACGAAAAAGGCGTCTTTTCGTATCTTTTTCGCCATCTATGGGTCTAAGTTGAATGTCAAAGTTGACCAACTTCTCGGTTAATGGCCACAGCCTTGTACTATACAAGTGAGAGGCATGATTTATAATCTACAATGAACTTTTACCAACTTAGAGGCGATGCAGCTCACCAGCTCAATAGGTAAATATAGCAGCACAAGCCAGTTCGCTGTCTGTGATCATGGCGCCGCTAAAAGTAGTCCATCTGCGTTAGCACTTATAATAACAAAATCGATAATACTTGGTTAATAGTCAGGTTACGACATATAAATAGAATATTGTTGGCGGTTTTTGGATGTTTTTTTAGAGGGCTTTATGAACGCAAGAATTTGCTACCATTAGCTGATTAGCATTGTTAGCGACCTTGTACTTGCTGTATATTACAAATTAGAATCCATAAAAAAAAGAAAGACATACAGTATGTGTTCTTGTCTTACATATACATGTAGATTGTTAATGATAGGCAAAATGTAAAAAATAAACTGCAGTTCTCTAACATTATCTGAGAGGCTGTGGTTGTTGCAGCACAAAATAACACAGATCAGTGGTGACCTACCGACATGACACTGATTCTCATAACAAGAAGTGTGAGATGGAAGAAAAAAAAAACATTTAGATGCATAATAATTCTGCACTCTAAAAATTGTCCAATAAGTGTGCACACCAGTTATGGTGGGTGGTCTCTCTTTTTTGTAGAATAAAGAGAAATTGGAGAAACTCCGCGCCCAGTCCGACCAATTCTGCCAACGCCTGGGCCGGTATCGCATGCCCTTTGCTTGGACTGCGATTCACCTAATGAATATTGTCAACAGTGCTGGCAGTCTTGAGAGAGATACTGAGCTGGAGATGAGCCTTTCAGGTCTTTTTCTTTTAATATTCTGTGCGTGTGTGTGTGTTTGTGTGTGTGCGTGCACGCATAGAATCAGTGTTTGTCAGTCTTGCTTGTGCAAAAGAGGATATAACCGAGGTCTTGTGGTCATGCACAAAACTCATAGCTTTCAAAATATTGCACTTTTTTTATCTAAAAAACAACTTTGCATTGACAAATAATAACTAAAGCATACTCAATCACAACAAAATGTCTTTAGTGTCCAGTCATATTGATTTCTATAATTTTATTTTTGGGTTTGACCCTTGGTGGTTTTCTAACTCCTCACTTCCATGGGTACCAGCTAGCAATGGTGGAAGAATGTTATTTCTAGGAAGACTGTATATTTTGTGTTAATTTTAAAGCTTAAATGTAATGCAATGGTTAATCTTTAGCCCAGTGGACTAAGTTTGGAAACAAGGTTTACGAGAAAATATTTTAGCACATTCTTAATTTTCTCTTAATTTGTTGGAACTTACTTTCTTATTACAGAGAGAAAAGGCTCATGGTCAGAACGGAGGAACTCAAGCATTATGGGAAGACGATCGCTAGAGAGAACCACAAGTGGAGATGAATCATGTAGTCTCACTGGTTTCCGACCTGCTACTCTCACCATCACCAACTTCTTTAAACAGGTCTGCACAGCCTCGTCTCTACTCTTACAGTGGTACCTCATCTCACGAGTACCTTTTTACTTGCGAGTATTTTGAGATACGAGCGGTCTCTCTGCTTTTTCTTATGCTTGAAGTTACAAGCATAATTTGAGTTACAAGCTTTCTCGCTGCTAGATAGCGTACCAAATGCCACAGTAAACGCTGTATTACCTGCCCCAAAACATCCAGTCTTACTTGCTAGTTAGATATTGAAACCAAACCTTTGGCAGCGATCCAGCTTTCATAGCCTTTTAGCAGACATTCCCCTCTTACTGAGGTGTGCTTTTCTACCCACAGCTTGGCTTCTTGCGCATGCCTGAAGCTTTTCTGGGTGTCTAGGGCCTGTCTTCCCGAGTCTGTTGCCCCGCTGCACTACAAACCAGTTCTGTTCTTTCCGGTCCTGCTGCTGCCCATCTTCATGTAATAGTAAAACATCGCCTAAAAGGACTCTTCTCCCTGACTACGCTGATTGTGGGAGATAGCATAGCTCGGAATAACGGCTTTTTCAACACCATTGTTTGCGGCTATTTTAGTCTTATTGACCAGCAGTTCGGTCCATCATCGTTTACTTGGCTCATTGTACGTGTTGAATTGTTCAATCTCATGATCTGCATTTTGGCTTTAGGAGGGTGATAGACTGAGTGATGAGGACTTGTACAAATTTCTTGCTGATATGAGACGACCTTCTTCAGTGTTGAGGAGACTCAGACCCATCACAGGTATAAACATCTCATAGAAGAGAGAAGAGTGCTCTTAGACGCCCCTTGTAAAAATCAGTTGGTTGACTAAACGTACTCTTACTGTCTTTTCCCTGCAGCCCAGTTGAAGTTGGACATTTCCCCAGCTCCAGAGAACCCCCACTATTGCTTGACACCTGACCTTCTGCAGGTTAAACCTTACCCAGACAGCAGAGTGCGACCCACCAGAGAGATATTGGAGTTTCCTGCCAGGGATGTATATGTGCCAAACACCACATACAGGTACAGAGAAAAACATTTGCACAGTCTACAATCGTTCCCCACCTTTAAGTTTTTATAAAATGCTTTGGAATGTTATTGTATCATGTGTGACTGAGTAGCAAAAATCAATCTTATTAGCCTAAATACTTAGTTTCCTGGCTGTTATAAATCCTCACTTGTCAGAACTTCATGTAGAGATATCGCAACATGGAGGTTTATACTTGTAAATGTAACCTTAGAGGAAAGGCTCATTTAAAACATTTGTATGCACATACAACACTGAAAATGTTGAGTGTATCAGTATGTGTAATTAAATTATGGAATGGATTAGGCAAAGAAATCAAACTGTAGTACGGTAATATGATCCAGTATAAAAAATTGTTCAAACTCAGTGTTTACCAAGTACAAAGAAGAAGAATCCTGATTTTTTTTTTTTTATACTTTATTGGAAAATGAGAATCTTATTCTTCTTATCATGTAATTTTTAACTCATTTAACTATTTATTGAGAACTTTATTTATTATTTGTGAAGCAAATTTTGTATAAATGGACAACAGAAAGTGAATAAATATGTTAATTGCTATGAAGTGGAAAAAGGGTTAGGATTAAATAAGCTCTGCTTCTTCCTGTAATGAGAAACTGACAAAAATGTGATGTATTATATAGAGCTGGACAATTATGGCAAAAATAATAATCACAATTATTTTGATTGATATTGTAATCATGATTAATTACACAATTATTCATTAATTTGAAAACATGTGTATTTATTGTACCACCAAAACTCAACTTTGAATGTAGTTAAAAATAAAACGGATATTCGTAACAAATAAACCACAAGTAAAATAATAGCAATAAAAACATCTAAATAGCAATAGCAATATAAAAAACAATACAATTTAGTTTTTACGTTTTAAAGTACCAGTAGAGTGGAAAAACAATTTGACTTTACATGCTTATTTGTGTTTCATTGTATCCATTAAACCATATCCAATTGTATATACAATCCACAAAGTATGTGAAAACACCGTTTAAACATTACAAAATGCCACAACTTCAGTCAGCCATTTTGAATATTGCGCTCTGAATACCCTCAGCTATTTTCGGAGTTTGACGTCACAGTAGTAACGGTTCTGCACTCTTACAGTCATACTGGAAATACGCAAATATTGGAAAGAGATGTGGTGCTGCTGTTGTTGACATACTGGGCCGACGGCTGCTTCTGCTTTGTCTCAAACTTGCTAAAAGTAAATTCTATATTATAATTCATGCAACTGTCACTTGGTAGTAGACAAATGTGGCCATGGTCTGACAGGCTGGTCGACTTTCACATTACCGAAATGGCGAAATAGACCCCACAATAAATCTTTTTTAACACTTAGTGAGGATTGCGATTGAATCTTTATGTGAGCGTCCCGTTGGTCGGCATCCCAGCGCAAGTGGAAATACTACAATAAGGGTTTGTATTACTGTGGTTTGTTATTGTTAGTTTGTATGTTCAGCACCTAGCAATGATGCGGATGCTAGTGTCACAATGAAACTGCATCCATCACTCGGCTTCTAAAACGTATTGCTCATCCTCTTTGTGTTAGGGCTCAAGAATATAAGGTCCTGGATCATAATTTTTCCAAAAGTAGTAGTTGTTGGCTCTCACAAAGTCTGCTTGATTAGCATTATTGATAGGGAAGGGATCTGTGGTTCCTAGCGTGACGTCACGTAATCACGTGACTGGCTTCCCCATTATCTCTCAAAATGGCTCTGGAATCTCCTTGAAATTTATACTATTTTGATCATATTTATTCATTTGCAAACTTTGAAAGTCTTTTGGTGTCATAAATCAGACATATATGATAATAGCTTCAATATAGAGGCAACTTGTTTTTTCCACTCTGCTGGTACTTTTTTATTTAATTTTTTTTAACCTTTTACACTTATTTTACCACCATAGAGTGTGTGCTTTTTGTGTCAAAGTGTTTTTTTGTTAATGCAAAATCTCTCACATTTATTGGTGCAATATGTCTTTGGACAAATTTGACCAGTATTTTAGGTCAAAGCACAAAAGCAGATGTGTAAATATATCAATAAGCGCTTTAAAGTTCATTATGCTTGTGTAAGATACTTTTTTGAAACCTTTAAATTGTTAGTGCAGTCAGACCGGATGTGGCGCACCACGCTATTATTGTAAAGGGGTGAAGTGTGCTGCTGTTCTTAGCTTAATTAATAACTGGGATTTATATAGCGCTTTTCTAAGTACCCAAAGTCGCTTTACATGTAGAACCCATCACATCCAGCTTGTCGTGTGGAGGCGACTTGAGGCTGTTTAAACAAAAATAGAGAGCGCCTCCCAAGTTGCGACTGCTGCCATGTTTGTAAGTTGATCCTACATCGATGATGTAGTTCACAACAACACAAGCAGATAAGATGTGTTGTGGTTGTATGGATTGTTATCGCTAGTTTTAGCTTCGTTGTTAAGTCGCAGCTTCTAGTGACCGCCCCAAAATTGTTAAGGATGGGGCAGTTGCGTGTTTAGGGGATTGAGTGGTCCCGAACACATTTTCTCTAACAGATGTTTCTTCTCCCGACAATGACAGCATTTTACTGCCTTGATATTCTGCATTTAACACCAGATTTCGTTGTATTGGCCAATTATGGGACTCTGTCCACTGTTACATCAATGCAGAAATCATATGCCTTATTTTTTTGTTGAGTGTAGTGATTATTGATTAGGCATACTAGCGATGTGTCAAAAAATAAGTAGCAACCATGGTAAGATCCCAAACTTCCAGTAGACAAGCTTTTTTCACTCATTCGCTCGTCATCCGTTCCACCGTTAAAAGCTCTGAATTTTTTTCTGATTATTATATTTTCATGATCGTAAAAAGCCATAATCGAAATCAAAATTTGATTAATTGTCCACCCCTAGTATCATATTGTAACTGTATGCATGTTGGAAATAAACTTAAACCATAAACCATAATGTTGCGTAGGCTGTTGGCCCAAGTACGATTTTTGTCATTGCCATTTCAATAGATGTCACTATTAGTTGCAGCTGATATAGCTCTGCTGTCATTTAGCATATTAGTTTGCTTATAAATCATATGGTTTACAAAGGGCTCCAAAATTAAAGCAGCAATATACATTTTGTTTACCGTGACTCGCAGGCCAGCAGACATTGTGATTTTCCACAATTTTGGTAATGCAAAAGTGATACATAAAATAGTATTTGTACTTTGTACTTAAAAACATTCCATAAAGATCTCAGTCATTTGCTTGTTTTTCTTTATTAGGCCATCAGTTTTGAAAGACCTACATTGTCAGCGTGTATGAGACATGATGTATGACAAACATTTACACAACTTTTGTTTACAATGGGCAAGGGTCAATATGACCCAATATTAGAGATACACGTTAATTATGTCTGTTTTACGATAATACATAGCAAAATTACAGGTGCATGATTTAAATATTTCAATGAGTAAAAAATGACAACAAATCATAAAAGAAAACACTTTACAATACATCTCACTACCAAAACAAAATACAATTTAATATTTAGGCTGGGTGCCTAGTTAAAGAAATGAATGTGTGTGTGTGGGAAACGGATCACCTGTCTGTAAACTATACTTTTCGACAATGTGAATAGTGTTTTGTTTTTTATTGTTTCTTTGACTTGTTTTTACCTTTTTTGTTTTGTCCTAAGCTACTATAACATGCCAAAGTAGACTTAGACACCTTCATGTTCACTTACAAGTAAGGCAACTTGGATTTGCTTGTCAGTCACTCCTTTGCTGTTTTGCCGTCTGCTGCTTTATCATGACATCGTAGACAGCACAATCAATCAATTTCTCCATGTTGCAAGTGACTCCTAATGTTACGTGAGGACAGCTCCTCTGCCCGAACTGGATCAGACCGATTAGGTTGATGACCTGTCTGGCATTAATCTATCATTTCTCCATAGCAGTACTATCATTTGTGACGTCCTATTTAGGTGCAGTACAACAGCCTCTACCAAAAAGCTTTAAAGAAAATAACCAGTTTGATACAACATCAAGAATGTGGTGGCATACAGGATATAAGCATACATACTGTATATTTTAGTGCGTTCCCTTTTTGGTTGAGTGCTGCATATTGGTGTTTATTTTTTATTTTTTTTAGATACTGCCTGTGTTGTTGTAATGGTCCGCAGGGAATGTTAAGTTCAGTTAAAACCTTCCGCAGTTGTGAGTCGTTTAATGGAGAGCTTGGTCTTCTTGAGGGAATATGCTACCCCGTTGCCAGGTTTCCAAGGAAGGCCCCTCCTTCTTGAAGAAAGACCCTTTGCTCTAACCCAGACGTACCTTCCATTGAGGTTGTTTTCTCCGCACCCAGAGAACCACCAACCACCTGTCAAAAGTTTGTGAGAGGCTAGGTCATCATGGTAAACATTCTGCTGATGCTGTGGGTACTTAAAATATTATATACAGTACCTGTGTAACTGCGTGCACAGTTAGGGTTGTGTTGGTTGTCGTTATTTTTATCTTTTGTGAAGAAGTTCACATTAGAACTGTTGGCCATGGCATCAACCAGGTCACCAGAGAAGTGGCTAACACGGAGGGTGTAGTGCTCAACAGGACCATCTAGTGAGAAGTGGTGCTCAGCCCAGTGCTTATCCTCCTTCCAGTCCTCTAGATCAGTTCTCAAAATGTATCCTCCTTGGTGTGTAAGGCTGTGGATCTTCTTTAGACCCAACCAGAAGTCCTCTGCATAAGACCAATGCATAGTAGTTATTTTTAACAGCTTCAGTAGAATCTGCCTAGTTTGTTCTGATAAGCTTTAAGCAGCAGTTTACATGTATATATTATCAATAGTTTAGAAAGCAATTTTTGGAATGTTTTAATTATTTGGTGTTTATAAGGGTACTTACTTTCCAGATCTCCAAAACCCTTCTCATACTTTTCCCAATTCTGGTCAAAATCTACTGAACCATCAACCCTGCGTTGGATCACAGTTGAACCTCCATCTAAGAGTGTATGGAAATATTTTTCTCTGTAAGGTTTGATGCCAGTTTACACAAGAATCCAGAAGTGTTTTTGTTTTATGATATATAGAGACTTTTGAATAGAAATACTGTCACTAATAATGTATGTAAAGTAAAAGTTTCACCCACCAGCACTCATTTCACAGTAAACGTTGAAAGGCTTAGATTGTTTTGGCTTGATGACATAGACTCCACTCCTGCTCTTGTTTTTTTCAAACAACTCACTGCAGTCAATGGGGAGATCTGAAATAACCAAGACAATTCAAGAAAGTAAGCTAAATCCACTTTCACTTTCCTTTACATTTGAATAGTCATTAAAGGTATGTTAAGCTTTATGTAATAATGTTACCATTTATATCCATGTCAGTTGAGTTTGTCAAGTCCTCAAACATATCTGGAGTTGTCGTCTCTGAATCTACTGGCTTATCAGCTGTGTCTTGGAAATTGTCATAGTTGAACTACAACACAACACCATTACATTAACATTATTAGGCAATGTTATCTGCAAACTTTCTACATGTTTGTGTCTCCTCATCAAATTACTTCATAAACTAAACTTTTGCACAAGACAGTTCCTTAAAATTCTAATTCACTTTGTTTTGACCAAAACAAAAGGTTGTTTACCTTGTCCTCCATAATTTTGATTTTTATTTTCTGCTGGTCTAGTTGCTCATGCTGGTCCTGCACAGCTTTGAGGAGACTCGAAATAGTTTTCTCTTGAGTTTCAATCACGTCCTGAAAATGACAGGTCAAAACTGAAATTATAATTGCTTTCTCATTTACAACCGAATGTCAGTCTTCTCCAGTTTTACTTAAATATTAACTCAATAAGGTACAATAGTAATATTACATTATTTAAAATAAACCATACTAATTTTAGCCATCACCAATAGATGATAGTTAGACTATTAATCCTAAGAGAAAACATAGGCTATATAAGATTTTTGCAACAACCCTGCATATGTGCAGTGTAAAACATGTATGTGTCAAGTACATTACTGATTTATAGTAAAGAATGCAGCACCACTATACAGTTATCTTAACAGTTCTCTTTCTCTCTCCTAGTCACTGTCAAGAATTAACACATTGTTTACCATGACTTGTGCATTAGTAGAAAAATAAATTTGGTTCCCTTACTTTGAGCGCTGTAATTTCTTTGATCTGGTCAGCAGGGATCATACTCTGGGATAGCCCCTTTAGTGTCTCCTCAAGACTTCCCACCTTACTCTGCAGCTGTGCACGCTCCTGCACAATGTTGTTGATTTTCGAGTTAATTTCCATAGACAGGTTCTTGATCTCATCATTGTTGGCTTTTAGGGCACTGGTTGTCCTCTTCAGCTCTTCCTCTTCCTCCTTGATCTCTGATGTGACCACTGAAAGCTGGTAAAAGGACCGGTCAAAAATATTAAGTTTTTGGAAAATGTCATTGATTTGGTTCTTGGTCTTGTGAACAAACTCCCGTAAGCTCTGACCCAGCTGCAGAAGGCCATTTGCAAGTAGGCGAACATCATCGAGCATGGCAAAGCGAGACATTGCCTCTGTAGGACTTGGTTCTGTTGTAAGGTTTTCGAAAGGTAGTGTGAGAATATCTTCTTGACCAAGGTTTTTCAGAGAAATCGCAGCAGTAGAACTGGCTAGCAGCAATAATAGGCAAAACTGCATGTTTCTTTAAAGTTTTTTTTGCTATACTTGTTGTCTAAATGTACTAGGGCAACACTATTTGCCTTCTACCCTGCTCCCACACTTCCATGTAACTTAATGTGAGATGCATGCTGCCCCATGTTATATACTGCCCACTCCCGAGAGGAGGGGGACCAAGTTGATCATTAAACCCTACCAGTTTGCTGCTCACCTCCCCCTAAATCCCCCTGCAGTCCTCCCCCTTCTGAACAAACAAATCACTGCCATGAGCAAATGACATACCTCCCCCCTCTTTCAACCCATTTACTACAATCCCCTCTTCATACCACATCCCAGTACTCCCTGTGCTGCAGAGCTTTAGCTGATCAGCAGAAAGCCAACAATGGCGGTCACAGGTGTTAGATGGATTGGCTGTCCGATCAATCTTAAAATTTAGAACCACACGCATACTTTACCCTGATTGATAATGCTATGTATAATTAATGCTCCCGTGCTTGATTTAGCTTCATGCTGAGTCAGCCTAGCTCCAGCCTCTCTTTGAGTTCAGCAGAGTGGTTCTGTCATTTGTGCCAGAGTTCAGCTATTGGGCATGAAATATGTTGACATGGTTGGACAGTGTATACTCATTATCTTGATTTTATACTGCTTGCTCATCATATTTTTATTTTTTTTTGACTGCTTTTTTTTTTTTTCACCATCCATCCATCCATCCATCTTCTTCCGCTTATCCGAGGTCGGGTCGCGGGGGCACCATGTGACGTTTAAATTCTAAAAAGAACAACTTTAATTCCAATATTAAGCATCTTCATAAAATGAGAGTTGACTAATCACATACATTTCCCATTAGTGTTATTGCAACTAAAGTGATACATATTTAGCATGATTACTATGACTTAGCTTATAAAGCTAAAACCTTCATAGAAGTATGTGACCTATTTTGTGCTTTTTTTTATTGTATTGAACTATTCTCACTGGATGTGCGTTTGTGTAATAAAGGGGTCATGTTTGTTTTTTGTTTTTTGTACATTTCAAACACTAACTTGTGGTTTACATAACATACGATGGTAGTGCTTTCGTTAAAATTTTGCATAGATTGTGTATTACAGACCACTGGGATTTCGCGGGTCAAAAAAAATCATTAGAATCTTTAAATGGATTTTGCGTAAATTGAATTAAAAAGCATTACATTGGATGTCCAGATGCATTTAAACAATTAATACAATTTTAGGCCTCGGCTGATTGCCAATAAGTCAATTAATCGAACGATGAATGAAAATTAACTCAGTAATTTTGCCGTTATTGATAAATTGGTACGTTTGTGTTTCTTTTTTTCCCCGGCTCTGGCTTTTAAACTGGATATAAGAGTTCTCACTCAGTGCATTGCTCTCAACACACGAGCATGTTTATCCATCCATTCATCCATCCATACATTTTCTACCGCTTGTCCCTTTCGGGGTCGCGGGGAGTGCTGGAGCCTATCTCAGCTACATTCAGGCAGAAGGCAGAGTACACCTGGACAAGTCGCCACCTCATCGCAGGGCCAACACAGATAGACAACATTCACACTCACATTCATACATTAGGGCCAATTTAGAGTTTCCAATCAACCTATCCCCAGGTGCATGTCTATGGAGGTGGGAGAATTTGAAAGTAGAATTACAGGAACAGATTGAACCTTTTGTCAGTCATCCACAATCTTTGTTTGGGTACAAGCACGCGGGACTTACTTGCAATTTTTGTCCACATGTTTTCCTGTGTGAGCAACCGCAACTCTTGTTGACCAGCGAGTAGCTTCCAGAGAGAAAGCTTCCTGTACGTAGTTGTAGTTGTAATAAACAATATGCAGCGACACTCGCTTTAATGTTGGCGCAGAAACAAATCATTTTGCTACGATATCGTAGAAGACTTTTGCGAAGGCCAAACCTATAGAATGCAATTGAATTGTTCAATATGAAGCATTATAATATATAAAACAACCTTCTCCAGTGTCTCATTTCCATCTCTAATACAGTATAAGCCATCATCTAACATTGGAAAAGTGAACATTTGCTTCCAGTGGTGTTGAAGCTTGGAGAATAGTTCTGTGACTGTTTTTAACCAATTCCATTTTAATTGGACTATGTTGTCCTGGTGAGAAGCATTCAAATATAACACCAGAGAGATTCCCATACTTCTTTGGAATTTGTGTTTCCAGCTGTGATCTCTGTAGACATATCCCCAACTGAATCAACCACGTCACTGTGGTTTATAGGCTGATCCTAGGTTACTTGGCACTTCCTGACATGCGGCGTGGTAACTCTTGTTTTAGTCTTTTTACAAGGAGCTACAAAGGGCCAAGGATTCTTAAACTCAAACCCCTTGTATTTTTAATCACATTTCTTCCAAAGCCTTGCCCTCTCAAAACACCAGCTGGTTTTTATTTTATAATTTGGCCAAGACCAGCAGATACAGTACATTCACCACTTGATTAAACATACCTTTTTCTAGGTAAATTAGATTTAACACCTTCCTGTTCAATAATAATAATAATAATGGATTAGATTTATATAGCGCTTTTCTATACACCAGAGACTCAAAGCGTGCACAGAAAAGTGAGAACCCATCATTCATTCACTCCACATTCACACCTTGGTTATTACAATATTGATGCCATTGGTGCAAAGCGTGTTGCTGTGTATCATACGCCATGGCCAACCGGTTTACTTACTTAAAGAGCTCAGAGGGGACAGAAACTTTTCCCTTCCTGCTCCCAAAATGTTGAACTATTTCCCCCTTGCACATTTGACAGGCCTTTTTTGTCTACTTTTTACTCATTTGCTTTGAGAAGTAGAATACATTTTTATTTGATGTATATTTTATACATCTATATACATTATTCACATAAGCTCTTCTGACTTTGTATGTTTACTTTGCAGAAATCTGCTGTATGTGAACCCTCAGAGTCTCAACTTCGCCAACCGCCAAGGCTCGGCCCGCAACATTACGGTGAAAGTTCAATTCATGAATGGAGAGGATCCAAATAATGCTATGCAGGTATGACATGCTTATTATGCAGTAATTGCTTGTTGTATTTATGCTTTAGCACTTTTAACAATTCTAACATGTAATTATATCTCCAGGTGATCTTTGGGAAGTCAAGCTGTGCTGATTTCTATAAAGAGGCCTATACTTCTGTAGTGTACCACAATCGGTAAGGACATGCCACACATGTTTGGAATAAACGTGACCTTTATAATGTAGTTTTAAGCCTGAGCGATCACCGATTTGTTCACAAAAAATTTTATTGACATGTTTTCCCTATTTTTTTAAATAAACTAATAAATACAAATGACAGAGATGTTTAAAAAACAGTTTTGCTTTTATTTGATCAAAAGTAGTAGTTTGAAAGGAGACGAGTAATTCCACAATTTCCAGAGTACACGGCATGAACATACTGTGCATCTTACGGTTAGCAAACTTATTGTTTAATAAAATTGTTCTTTTTCGAACAAACATGAATTGCACTTTGTAAAGAGTAGTTCTCAAAAAACTTGATTAAGGCCCAATCCCAATGTTCCCCCTCACTCACTACCACTACACACTCGAAATTAAGCAACAAGGGGTAGAGCTTTGTCATCGTCCCTAGAAATTGGGACACCACTTGCTACGTCACTGTATAGTTTTCGTTCGGTCACATGAGCGACTATGTAGTTACGTTTGCACATTCGTCCCGACACCAATATTTTGGTACATCGTTATGTGTTTCTATACTTTTTGATACTTTTCAAAATAAAGACTACCACAAAAAATGTCATTTTGTGAGAATTTTGTCATGGCAATACCACGATATTTACAATTTGGTTACATCCCTATTAAAATGCACACTTAAGTTTTCTGTGTTAAATTTAAATATTTCTGAAAACACAAATATAACATTGTGTAATTTATGCAAACAAACATACATTATAGGGCTCTAGTTTTTAGGACGTGGATTCTTTTAATTTTTTAATCCAACTTTGCAGCATGCAGTCACTTGTTCTGCGTCTATTGCTGCAAATCCAAGCCACCATGACAACACAATTTTGTTTTGCTCTCGTTCACGTTAGCAGCAGTAACGATGTTTTTGCTATGTGTGTGGGTATCTTTCACGGTGGAGGGCAGAAGCTCCTGGGGGAGAAAAGTATGCGGGAGCAGGAGGAGAAAAAAATTTATATTTTACTTTTTAAAAACATCTGCAACTAAAAACTTGAATTTATCAATGAAATGCAATTATCGCCCATGCCTATAAAGTATATACTCCATATTTACTGTAAGATCAAATAAATCAATTCCCCTAAAATTCATTAATCTCCTTCTTTGCTTGAATTAATTTGTTTGATTTCATATTTATTTGGTTATATTTTGCGGGTTATTATTTTTTTCTTTCCAGTGGCTCCCTAAACATCTTAAAAAAAGAAATGTTTTCAGATAATTCATTAAAAGCCCCAAATTTCCATGATAACTTTATGTACATTTCTTACCGCAACTTTACATTACTTTTGACCTAACAGAATGTTTGTTCCTGTGAGAAATAAGTCACCCCTTCAGTTCAGTCAGAGGCCTGTTTTTGATCTGTGTGGTTTAGTTTTGTATATTTGTCAGCAGACTATAGTTCCCCACGGGACTATGAAAATGTGTTAACTGCAGATGTTACATAATGTTCTTCCTTTAGAAACACTTGACTCCATTTGCTCCTCTGTCTTCAGTTTTCCATTATAAGGGGACTCATTTCAAATAATTAAAATATTTGCATATTTATATAAAACACTTGTTTAAATCTTACGCAACAGACAAGGCCTTCTCATTATTTTCCAGAATAAATCAACCAAAAATGCCCTAATGCTTTTATCTATGTTTTGACATTTTTGGTAAGTTGATTTAATTATAGGGTAACTTCAAATGGTTAACACTTGATTTTTTTTTGTCAGATCCCCGGACTTTCATGATGAGATCAAGATCAAGCTTCCTGCCTCCCTGTCAGACCACCACCACATTCTCTTCACCTTCTATCACGTCAGCTGCCAGCAGAAGCAAAACACACTGCTGGAGACCCCTGTGGGATACACGGTAGGTTTCAATCAAGGTAAAGCAAATATAACCAAACAGGCTATTACAATGACAATAACCATTTATGTATATATAAATGTATAAATTCATGTATAAAAGTAATCATTATAGTAGGTTTCCCCACACATAGGGTTTTTTCTCACTCACTGACTTTTAGGCAGATTTACATTGATGATAGATTTGACATTGATGTCGTGCTGTCACTTGCAATAGATAATATACAGAGATTCTTTATTTTCTTTTAGTGGATCCCTATGTTGCAGAATGGACGCTTGCGGACAGGCCACTTTTGTCTGCCAGTGTCACTTGAAAAACCACCACAGTCGTACTCGGTACTTTCACCAGATGTAAGACAGTATTCTCTTTACAGCTATTTATTTTAATATGATAAACATTTCACAACCTATTGCCATAATCACTGGTAAAAAAAACACCCTCTATTATTGGAATTTAGGTTCCCCTCCCAGGGATGAAGTGGGTGGACAACCATCGCGGAGTATTCAATGTGGAAGTGGTTGCTGTTTCAACAATCCATACTCAGGTACCGGTAATTGCAATATTTTCTTTAAAAGATAGTGTCTAACCATCATTACATCTCTTCTTTGCGTTAATGTGAACTATATATTTGTTTTATAGTTTAATGTCAGCAGAAAACGCTAATAAACTGCACAGTTAAATTTGTACTTCAACTAAAAACATACACTGTAATTTATCACCATCACCAATACATTAGTGGCTAAAGTGCACCAGAGGCCAGTGATTCATCTGTTTTGTCAGGGATGGCTGATGACTTTACAGTGTGGCACAGAAGACTTTTCCTCTTTACTTTAACTTTCCAAATCTCTTTTGAAGTCACAGTATATTTAATCTTTATCCTATAGAGATGTACTTTTTGCATCCATCTTTTTCGGTGTAATACATTTTTCTGTTCCCTCTTGTACCCTGTTTGATCAAACGCTCTCATTCTGTTATTCTAGGACCAGTACTTGGATAAGTTCTTCGCCTTGGTACATGCCCTTGATGAGCACATGTTCCCAGTCAGGATAGGAGACATGAGAATCATGGAGAACAACCTGGAAGCTGAGCTGAAGTCCAGCTTGGCTGCTTTGAACTCTTCCCAGCTGGAACCAGTTGTTCGATTCCTTCACCTTCTACTTGACAAGTTGGTGTTGCTTGTGGTCCGACCACCAGTCATCGCTGGACAAATTGGTATGTTACTGCATTCCGTAGACACTTACTAAATATTCGGGGGTAGTAGAATTATACGGTTCTGATAGAGTCTGAAAATCTTCAATAATGCAGGGGTGTCGTAAGGTCTGGGAAAGTGATGATGATGGCGAAGTGCCCGTGACTGAAGGGGGCCCTAGGAAATAGTAAAACACTAGTATATTATAAATAAAATCCCTGGCAGCACAGTTTATGTTAAGTGAACTAAGTACTGCTCAGTGGCCTTGTGGTTAGAGTGTCCGCCCTGAGATCGGTAGGTTGTGAGTTCAAACCCCGCCCGAGTCATACCAAAGACTATAAAAATGGGACCCGTTACCTCCCTGCTTGGCACTCAGCATCAAGGGTTGAAATTGGGGGTTAAATCACCAAAAATGATTCCCGGGTTCACTGCTCCCCTCACCTCCCAGGGGGTGATCAGGTGTGATGGGTCAAATGCAGAGAATAATTTCACCACACCTAGTGTGTGTGTGACAATCATTGGTACTTTAACTTTTAACTTTACTTTGTCTAGTATTCAGTGCAATAGAGCTCGCTAATTTAGAGTCATTAAAATCTGTATTTCAAAGCCCATACATTGTTTTGCATTTACTAAATGATTACTAATACTATCAGGGTTTCCCCCAGCTTGAAATCTACATGTTGCGGTGTGGGCGTGGCTCGGGACGTGGTCAATGTGACATCATCATATTATTTGCATAATTGTTGATGATGCTTTTATATATATATATATATATATATATATATATATATATATATATATATATATATATATCCTAAAAATAATTTCTATACATTTAAAAATACTACTAATTACTAATAACAAAAACTTAACATTTTGTCATATCGTTTTGCTCTATTTTTATAATAGTTATTATTGTACAATGTAACACGGGCTATAAGTGGCAGCTGCTGGTCTTTCAAGTAGAGGAAACTGATTTTCAGGTATTCTTAAACATGAGTACAGTCTCCAACAACAGATAAAATATATAAACATGCTAGATTTTACAAAGAAAACTTCACTTAAAAAAAATATAGATATCTCCCTATCAACAGCTACTCTTAAACATGAGTACAGTCTCCAACAACAAATAAAATATATAAACATGCTAGATTTTACAAAGAAAACTTCACTTAGAAAATTATAAATATCTCCATATCAACAGGAACAACGGAATGAAGGTTAAAAATGTGTCCTTGTTTTGCCGCCAAGGCTCCAGACACTTGCATGCGCCTTGCTTACGGATGATCAAAGTTTTTCAGTGACCACATTTTCTGTGCATCACTAGTCAATAGTGTTTAAAAAATATAGGCTATATATCCATTCATACAATTTATTACCTATTGTGTTTCCACGTAAAAAAAAAAATCCTAGTTTTTAAGGCGTGGCGGCTTCAATTTAGCCGTGCCGCAGCGCCATGATCAGATACATATAGTGGAAACCTTGACTATTAAGTGAGGGTGCACAATAAATATGGTACAAATAATTACCAGGCCAACATGAATAATTATCACAATCATTGGCGATGTATGTTTAACACACAAGGATTTGACTTAGTAGAATGTGTCTCATTGTTCAATGTAAGAAAAAAAGAAAAAGGCAACAACTGCGAGAGAGCACAGAATGACGTCAAACTGATAATTCATATAAAATTTAAAGATGGCCCCGATTAAAAAACAAAAAAAAAAAACTGCTCCAGTGAGACAAGATTACGTCTGCACTGTAGAGGGGGTGAAGGTGACCAAATTAAGCGTTCCTAAATGCTGTCAACGACCTTTCGTAAATTTCCCCTGAGCTCAATGTAAACAAATAACACGTCGATTGTTAGGGAGTTTTCGGTTGTCCCGATACAACTTTTTCACTTCCGATACAATATCGATATTGGAGCTTTGAGTATTGGCCGACACCGATATTAAACCGATATATCAGCATAAATCATAGTAAATACTTGTATTATTTTGTAGTGTGGAATGTTAGAAAAGTCTTGATCAAGTGGAATTACTTTGAGAACAATAGTAAACTTTTTGACATACTTACACCATCTTAAAATTTAACTAGAGTGGTAATTTGGGGGGAGGGAGACATTGAGATTCAACACATCAAACCTCATCAGCCACTTGAAACTCCAGCATTGCTAAAGAAGCTGCACTTCTAAAGAAACTGCCCCAAATCCAGCCGCAAAAAAAGGTGTGCACAAACTACAGGTAAATATAAATTTGTAAAATAATAGATATAAATAAGTTATCTGTATCATATCTGCTTGAAAATAAAATCTTGCATCCCTACTAAGTTAAAAAGGTAAAGTATTTCTTAACATCAATAGGGTTTTGTTTGTTTTGATTACATATTTAAACCATACGTATATTTTTTATTTAATCAAATCCTTTATTTCAAAACACCCGCACCTAATAATTGTTACTCTGCACTTATTGGTGACTAGTAATAACTATTAATTAAGTAAAGCCTCACTTAATATAATGTGCAGGTTTTGTATGCATATCTCAGCAAAGGGACTGACTGTATCATTTTAGTAAACTTTGCACTTGTGTCTGTTTGTCTGTGGTTTATGTGTTTTAGTGAATCTTGGCCAGGCATCATTTGAGGTTATGGCATCCATTGTAAACCGTCTCCATAAGTACCTTGACACCAGCCAGGACATGCACGGTCGCAACAGCCTGCTGTCTTCATACATCCATTATGTCTTCCGGTTGCCCAGCACCAACCCTAACGCACCTTCTGCAGGTATTTAACCATGGAAACTATTTTACTTCAGAGAAAACTACTTTTTTTCTTCTTCTTGTTTTTACATTCAACCTCAACAAATCCCTTGTCTCTATCTGTCTGTTAAACATTTTCTACCACATTTTTACATTTCTTTCTCCTTCCACAATATTTTTTCTTCTGCCTGCCTACTAAAGCCAAAACATCCTTTTCAGGTAGATATGGTCCACTACATTTTTTTAATGTCACAAAATGTTCCTTTAGCTCATTGTTTGCGCTTTAATTTGTTATCCCTGCTGACATTTCACATTTCTTTTGAATAATTACTGTGAAGGATTTAGTGGCATCTTTTGCTATTTATGCAGATAGCAGCCATATTTATATACATTGATTCCTATTCACTAATTCTGTCGCTCCCCTTTTGCAAATACAAAAGTATTACTTAGGTTAAGAGGTAACAAATTCCATTGACATTATTGCAAGTATAGATGTTCTCTCTAAGAATCTGCCCATATGAGCTTGTGGCTAGACAATGTTAGTAATAGTAGTTGATTTCTTCTATGTGTGTGTTGTACCAGGCCCTGGAGGGCTGGGAGGTTCTGTTCACTATGCCACCATGGCTCGATCAGCAGTTCGACCAGCCAGCCTTAACCTCAACCGCTCTCGTAGCCTTAGCAATAGTAACCCTGATATCTCTGGTACGCCCACGTCTCCTGACGATGAGGTTCGCTCCATCATTGGCAGCAAGGTAAGTTTGTCAAACATGCATGTGGTGCTAACTTTTTTATCTCAGAAATCATTTTTAGCCTGTTTTTTATATACATTATAAAGCAGTATGTACAGTCGTGGTCAAAAGTTGACATACACTTGTCAAGAACATAATGTCATGGCTGTCTTGAGTTTCCGATAATTTCTACAACTCTTGTTTTTTTGTGATAGAGTGATTGGAGCGAATACTTGTTTGTGACAAAAAACATTCAGGAAGTTTCGTTCTTCTATGAATTTATTATGGGTCTACTGAAATTGTGACCAAATCTACTGGGTCAAAAGCAGTGACGTGCGGTGAGGTTGATGGCTGGTGAGGCACTGACTTCATCACAGTCAGATTTACAAACATATGAACCCTAAAGAGTATCTTATTCACCATTTGATTGGCAGCATTTAACGGGTTATATTTAAAAGCTCATACCAGCATTTTTCCCTGCTTGGCACTCAGCATCAAGGGTTAGAATTAGGGGTTAAATCACCAAAAATTATTCCCGGGCGCGGCGCCGCTGCTGCCCACTGCTCCCCTCACCTCCCAGGGGGTGATTAAGGGATGGGTCAAATGCAGAGGACAAATTTCATTACACCTAGTATGTGTGTGACAATCATTGGTACTTTAACTTAACTTTAACTTTACACATGCAAACTGTAGCACACAAAAAAGCACATTTAATAAAAAAAACTTTATTATGGTCTTACCTTTACTTATAAATAAAGTCCATTCGCCGCTGTTGTGCTGGATTAATGAACCCCCCTGACGGGTGTGTTATATCAACTAAAGCCCTCACTTCAACTTTCCACGTGCAAGATTGAATCTATTTAAAAACGTGTAATCGAGGGTTTATAAATGTCGCCTATACTGTATGAAACTACAAAATAACAAACACGGAGGCTCCAGTTTACACGAGGACCACTTTATTTACCTTCTTTCAAAAACCTCCGCTCCACTACAACATGTCATCACTTCCGCTCTTGGCACCTATTCCAAAAGCTACAAATTAGTAGTGCTGCTACTTTTTGTAGCAACGCTTTTGCCGCATACATGACATATTACGGTTGTCTGTTCAACATCTTTCCGCTTGAAGCCAAACCACCGCCAGACGATGATGTTTTTCTTGGGAATTAATTATTCTTCCTCCATTTGTTACCAGATTCGCACCTTCTTTCTCTCGTATTACCACTCGCACCACTGCGCTAGAATCACAGCTAACTTTACCCATTCCGTTACCTCTTTGCTCCGCAGTAGCGTATGACATTGCACGCGCGTCAGTATGTGACATACGTAGGAAGGTGCGCTTGTTTTATGTCTCTGTGAGAAGGAGACAAAAGAAAGAGTGAGAAAAGCCTGTAGTGTAATGTCCGCAGCTAAAAACAACTGTGTGAGAACGTATACTCGAATACTCACCATATAGTCATTTTCTATATCGCACAGAGACAAACCCGCGATATATCGAGTATATTCGATAAATCGCCCAGCCCTAGTTTGGGGTCATTGTCCTGTTGTATCACCCAACTGCGCCCAAGACCCAACCTCCGGGCTGATGATTTTAGGTTGTCCTGAAGAATTTGGAGGTAATCCTTCTTTTTCATTGTCCCATTTACTCTCTTTAAGGCACCAGTTTCATTGGCAGCAAAACAGGCCCAGAGCATAATACTACCACCACTATGCTTGACGGTAGGCATGGTGCTCCTGGGATTAAAGGCCTCACCTTTTCTCCTCCAAACATATTGCTGGGTATTGTGGCCAAACAACTCAATTTTTGTTTCATCTGACCACAGAACTTTCCTCCAGAAGGTCTTATTTTTGTCCATGTGATCAGCAGCAAACTTTAGATGAGCCTTAAGGTGTCGCTTCTGGAGCAAGAGCTTCCTTCTTGCATGGTAGCCTCTCAGTCCATGGCGATGCAAAACACGCTTGACTGTGGACACTGACACCTGTGTTCCAGCAGCTTCCAATTCATTACAGACCTGCTTTTTGGTGGTTCTCGGTTGACTTTTGATCATCCTGACCAATTTTCTCTCAGCAGCAGGTGATAGCTTGCGTTTTCTTCCTGATCGTGGCAGTGACACAACTGTGCCATGCACTTTATATTTATGACCAATTGTCTGCACAGTTGCTCTTGGGATCTTAAGCTGCTTTGAAATGGCTCCTTGTGACTTTCCTGACTTGTTCAAGTCAATGATTCGTTTTTTCAGATCTGTGCGGAGTTACTTTGACTTTCCCATTGTCGCATTTGTAACCGAGTCTAATGACTGCATCGCATGAGCCCTATTTGAATGGGTTCAGAGAAGTCAACAGGTGTCGTCAATCATAATCACCCACATGAACTTAAGAGGCCATGCCATTTGATTTGATTGTACCTTTTCTACATCACCAAAATTGATAATGTATGTTGCTGTATGTATACTTTTGACCCAGCAGATTTGGTCACATTTTCAGTAGACCCATAATAAATTCATAAAGGAACCAAACTTCATGAATGTTTTTTGTGACAAACAAGTATGTGCTCCAATCACTCTATCACAAAAAAATAACACTTGTAGAAATTATTGGAAACTCAAGACAACCATGACATTATGTCCTTCACAAGTGTATGTAAACTTTTGACCACGACTGTAAATCTGTTGGCCACTTGATGTCATTGCACTCTCTGACTTCCGTGCACACATTGCACGTGCTTATCAAACTTCAATATTTACTAGCGGTGACATCTTAGGCCGATATTGATTTTGTGATGTATTTTAGATATCTCGTATAACACTGACTCTGTCGTCGTTACCCACGCTGGGTTGTCTACCTTCCATGCTCACAAGTGACCTTGAGGTCTATTTCATCAGCATGTAAACTAGATATAGTGTGTAAACATCAGTCTGGACATCTTATCGCTAACCTGTTATTCAGCTGCATGCTGTGAAGAAAATGCACAACTCTTGTCCATTCGGTTTTGATTGGGAAAAAAAGGATACAAAAAGTTGATTATATTTTAATGTCACACTGCACAGGTAGCATTACTCTACATATTGCTCTGGTTCTTTTGTGAATGTTATTATTGTACACATCTTTACATGTACTGTATTCTGTGTTCATTATTACTTTTGACTCCGCCCCAAATTATTTTTAACCAGTGAGTGAGTGGCTGGTGTATTGTGATTCTGCAATGGTTGTGTTGAATTTGAATGTTTCATGTGCTGCTAATACTTTACTTTTCTATTCGTGTGTCTGAGTGAGGGGAAGTGAATTCTTACTAAAGCATGAAATAGTTATTTACTGTGGTGATTTTTTTATTTACTGACAGATGATATTTTTGGCCCTTGTAACCATCCCGCAATCCTGACCTCTAAACATCTTTAACTTGTGAATATTCCTTCCCTCCTCCTTCCCTCCATGCTGCTCGCTTATTGCCTTGCTTCCTGCCTGCCTTGTGTCACTTTGACCATGGCCGCCCTAGGGCTTAGACCGGTCCAACTCTTGGGTACACACCATGGGTTGTAAGAGTGCCCCTTGGGGATCCAGCCCTGGGTCTCCTCCAGAAACCATGCAGGTGGTTTTATGAATGCCCCGCCCTCTGCATTGCTTCATTTGCTCCACTAAAAATAACCCACCATGCTCACCCCAGAAGAAAACTGACATATTTGGAGTTTTGGTGTTGTGTTGCCATGATCCATCTTATTAAAAGTTATTTAGTTTGCACACAAGTAGTACAAGACAACATTTGTTTTCCTGTTTCTCAAAATAGACAATTTTACTATACCAAAACTTCATAATATTTCAGTAGTCTACTAAAATTACAGTCACAACTCTCCCATGATCCCAAAAATGGGAATGTCAGCTTTCCCCCGTGATCACCCCACATGTAGATGGTGTTTAATCTTATAGTCACTTGCATCCCTACTGAACACCTCTCTTTTTCTCTGTAATTATTATGTATGTACAATACTGTAGTTGGTTTATGCAGCGGTTTCTTTGACAATGCCTGTGGTTACTTGGACTGAAATAATGATATACATTTTTTTAAATTTTAACAATTTTTTGCTCACTAATACTAACAAAATACACTACATTATTTGATGATGCTAGAGTAGGCTATAGATGAACATGCTGTAGTTGCACTTTCACATGTTTTTATATCGCAGTACACACCCATCTGTTATATTTTGTGCTGTTCTTGTTCTGATTTAAAAAGCTGTTTGCAAGATTATTTGTAATACTAGTGCAAGATTCCAAGTATTTGTTGATGTGTAAAAATGTGTAAAGCGATACAAACCAAATTTTTTATAAATGGTTGGCAATGAGGTGGCAACTTGTTCACAAGTTCAGCTGAGATAGGCTCCAGCCCCCAGGTGACCCCGAAAGGGACAAGCGGCAGAAAATGCATAGATGAATGTACTTAGAGTAAGATGATTGCGTTCCATGTAAACATGGTAGGGATGTAACAATAAACAATTGTGCTTGTCCAGGGTGTACCCTGCCTTCCGCCCAAACGCAGCTGAGATAGGCTCCAGCACCCTCCGCGACCTCGAAAGGGACAAGCGGTAGAAAATGGATGGATGGATGGATGATCACCGCGGTAAAACTCTTCACAGTTAGTACCGGTATTACCGTTTTGAATGAAAATGATCAAAAATCATGATCGATAGCCCCACTTTGATAAACTGAAGGTTGAACGCTAGCTTAAATGCTCACATGAAAAAGAAAGAGACATTATCGTCTTTCTCCATTCAAAAAAACAACATACCCAATCCAAACTTATACAAACACATTGCTGTCTGAGCAACTAAGCTATTCAATTTTTTCTAACACTGGGTTTATTTGTTTTAGTTATTTAAAATAATTAAACGATTTTAGTGTGTGTATAAGTACTTCAACAATTCCACAATTCAACAATACCGCGATAATAATAACTGTGATCATTTTGGTCACAATAACAATGATATTAAATTTTAAGTCTGTTACATCCCTAAAACACACCATTGCATTTTTTAATTAGCCCCCGTTCACAGTGTCATGATTAGGAAGATGATTGGCATCGTGGAATGAAACATGGAGCTGTCGTGGTGAGCGTATTACATTGCATCTGACCTTGACATGAAGCATGTTCGCCATGGCAATCGTAGAGAAACTGTGGATGGTTAAAAAAATTGCTACGATCCAATTATTGTCTTGCTAATCGCATCTAGTCTCCTCAGAACCTGTGAGAACGCAAGCAAGCATGGTCCCTAATTGTGTTCATCGGGATCAAATAGGGGGAAAAAAAAGAAAAATGCTCCAACTTGCTGCGTTGCAATCCGATTCGATATGTTACGCACAATTAGATAACATCATTATAACTGATGACCTGTTCCAAAGACATCACAATCAGTTACGCTTAGATGCACTCCCAACTGCCTCACTACTGCTTTTCTGGCCCTTCTGTCTGCTGGCGTAGTAGCTGCTCCACTTCTTGCTCTAGGGCAATGACATCACTATATAATAGTATGCTAAATGTGATGTTAGCTAAATGTGATGTTATCTTCATCAGAAGCTCCTGCCATGGTGAATGTCCTCAAATAAGCAAGGACCATACATCAGCCTCTTTTGTTTACCAGGTCTAATGGGCACCCAAAATCATTTCAGAGCACAGCAGAACGTAACTGACGTATGAGAACGTACAAGAGCACATCAAATCGGCGCGCCAATCGTATCTGATCACATCTGAACGGGTCAACCATTGCGTCACAAAACCTAATCAAATTATCTTCTGAGGAAAAATGTAATCACTGATTCAATGACCAGCTACAAGTAGTTAATCGTAGCGATCACATGACAGTGTGAACAGGGCATAAACTATGAATTTGAAATACATTTAATCAGGGAAATTAAGAGTTGTAATTATAATGGAAGAAGTGGAGAAAAAGAGTGGTGTTCATCAGCCTCTTCCTTAGCATAATTATGTCATCATTTTCCTATAATCATAATTATTCATTGTCTTTAATTTAGCCCCCGCTCATTTGCATGGGTTCCTACTAACCTCTCATTCCATTCACTGGAGCATGTTCTATGGGAATGAATGAGTCTGTCTGTGTGTTCTTTCTCACTTTCTATCTTCATATGTGACTTGTCCTATGTTGAGCTGACACTAGTAACATACCATGCCATGTGATGTCCACATCCAGCATTATTAAAAGCAAGAACCCTTCATTATAAATCACAGTCTCATAAGAGTCTACATTACAATATTTATATTTTAAGATTTATTATCCAGTGCCACAAAATGTTACCCATGTTGTGTGTGTAGTTGTTGTGTGTCCGTGTATGTGTGTGAATGTGTGTAAGACATCATAGAAAGGTGTTGTGTGTAGAGATCCAGACACCTTTTGCTTTATACTATAAAGAAAAGGTGCAACCACATGCTCTTGTTGCTCCTCCACTAATGTTGTTGTCACCTTCCATTCATTCCACCCATAGGCCATGGAGCGCTGTGGCAATCGCATGTCTTCGCACACAGAGAGCGCCAGTTTCTTGCAAACTTTAACAGGACGGTTGCCCACAAAAAAGGTAGAGCCACTTGCACTGGGGGAGGAAAACACCCCATCCTCTAATTGCCCCCTCACTTGTCTTGTCTGTGGATGTACAGTATGGCTCCAGATTGCTCAGTGTTGTTTGTGGGTTGTGGTGTCTTGCTGAATGTCAATGATCATAACTGATTGTTTTGAACCTTTTTAATGGAATGAGTCTTGCAAGTACCGGTACTGTTATTTCCAAAACTGTGTGTATGCTGTTGATGAATGATCATCATTCTAGGTTGAGCAGAAATTCAAAAGATGTCTATGATCTGTCAACATGAGACCTGACATAATGCATATCAGCATGTGTTGTGTAACTATTTTCTCCAGAACATTCATGTGCTGCTCAAGGTTCGCTTCCTTGTTTAGTTTTAATTAAGTACTCTTAAAGGATCAGGAAAGAAATCATAGCAATTTCAAATGTACAATTTTAGAAGGCGCTGATTACTTTTAATTGAAAATATGTCAACTTCAATACTTGTAAGATTGTGGTCTTGAGTATGTGTTTGGTGGAGAACATTTTAAACAAATGCACACATTAATTGAAATTAGGACACTTGATTTGTGTTAACACACAAATCAGATACACACTGGCATTTCTTACTTTTTGTATCATCAGCGGTAAGTAGCATTGTAAACTTCTATATAATTTGCATGGCCATAAGACTGCATGATGCCTATGGTTGCATTCTGTTTTTTTAATTATTTGTGTGAAAATGTAGATAATACGTATCGGATTTGTTTTGTTGTAAATTTTGCTTAAATTTTTTGCTTCACTGTCACTTTTATAACCCGCTTTTTGAGTCTGTCTTTGTTTCTGTGGCGTTCCCAAATTGCAAATGAAACCATACCCCACCCTCTCTCTAAGTATCATTTATATTTTGAAAATGTCCACTGTTTAAATAAATATCTGGAAGTCGTCACCTCAAAAAACATTGTTGAAAAGCTGTTTTTTAGCAGCATTTATGTCACTGTTTGTTGCACATTGGTGTTATGCGCATGCCACGATTAGACAAAAATAATACGTTATCTTACCTTGTTTTGTGGTTTCTCGTAGCCTGAATAAAAGGGGCAGAAGTTCCTCCTCCTCTGGCTGAGATCTTGACTTAATGTCTAAATAAGAGCGTCCACCTCATTGTGAGGTCACAAAGTAGCCGGACTGCAAAACCCCCGTGAACAGAGGCATCCAAAACTACATGCAAGATCACACCAAAATGCATGAACATTACGATTTGACGTTTTGGCATTGTTTAACACAAGTGTCCAACAATGTAACATTTATAAGTCAGAAAAGACAAAATTCATCAAAGGTCTTCCTTAAGCAGTAGCTTGTCTTGATTAATTTTAGTGCCTAACTAGACTGTAGGGATGTAACGATTACCGTCATAATGATAAACCTCGGTAAAACTCCTGACGACGACTTTTACCGTTTTAAATTTTTATTATTGTAAAAACCGGGATTGATTACCTCACTTTGAAAAACTCATTGCACGGTGACATTGCTTATTTCCGGGAAAAGCAACTAGCGCACTAATCGCTAGCTATCTTAGATGATAACACAAATACAAGACACATTAGTATCTGTTCCCATTTTGCCTTTATCATAAAACAACCTCTTATAAGGCAAAAAAGGATTTGTTTCTTCTGCCAAGGAAAGTATATATATATACATATATATATATATCCTCGGCACGGAACCCACAGTTAGCGCTTATAATAACAATATCACTTGGTTAATATTCAAATCACGAAACGTAAATTGAGTTTAGTTGGCGCTTTGTGAATGGTTATTTATCGGATTTTATGGGCAAAATAGCGGAGCTTGGCTTCGCTGTAAGCAGACTTTTATTTACGTTTACCGTATTTTTCGGACTATAAGTCAGTTTTTTTCATAGTTTGGCCGGGCTCCAGTGCGACTTATATATGTTTTTTTCCTTCTTTATTATGCATTTTTGGCAGGTGCGACTTATACTCAGGTGCAACTTATACTCCGAAAAATACGGTATTTAATATTTAGAATGCATTAATAAAAAAATCAATCCTTCGTTATGTCTTTCATAATGATTGTGAACGATAGGCAAAATTCCGAAAAAGTGCAGTTCCACTTTAAGAGCACATTCAACAGTACCATGATAGTAATGATAACGGTGATAATTATGGCTGCAATAACTGTAATTAGAACTTTTTATATCGTTACAGTCCTACTAGACACTTGAATGCATAACATGTAATGTTGGCTGCAAACGATTCATATGACATTCTTGTTTATCATGTACATTTTGGTGTTTTGTTCTATTCATCCATGTGATCACCTTTGTTTTTGCTACCTTCCTGTCATTTGCAGCTCTTTCATGAGGAGCTGGCTCTCCAGTGGGTGGTGAGCAGTGGAAGCGTCAGGGAGGGAGCTCTCCAGCAGGCCTGGTTTTTCTTTGAGCTCATGGTATGAAACATCCAATGTCTTTACTAAGTTAGAGGCCCGGTAAATGCATGTCCCTGCAAGTCATAGCAGACCCTGTATAAACTACATGACAACCCAGTATTCTGTGTGTTTATATCATGGTTCTTAAAACCACAGGTGAAGAGCATTATCCATCACCTTTACTTCGCTGATCGCCTGGAGTCGCCCAGAAAGAACCGATTCCCAGAACGCTTTATGGATGACATTACAGCACTGGTCAGCACCATTGCTGGTGACATTGTGTTGCGTTTCCAGAAGGTAACACATTGAGACAAACACATCCACTAAAACAGATTCAAGCCACATTGACTAAACCGTGCAGCTTGATTGGAGTAACTGATGGAATATTGATAATATTGCATCTCTTTTTGTTTATTTTTACTACCTGTGTTCTGATTCAGTCTTGTTGTATTTTATAAAGCAGAACAAATAGTTACTTGTGCTTCTTGTTATCAGGATCTGGAACTGACTGAGAGACTGAACACAAGTCTAGCTTTCTTTCTCAATGACTTGCTGTCAGTCATGGATAGAGGCTTTGTCTTCACTCTTGTCAAGGCATACTGGAAGCAGGTAAGTACCCACTTAGGATTCTTAAACATAAAACATTGTGTTTTTTTCATAATACAGTTGAACCGTAATTAATTAACTTAATTGCCTCTTTAACAGGGTTCGTAAATCGAAAAATGTGTATATTGAAGGACATTTCTTCATTAGAAACAATGTAAACATTATTAGTAGGTTGTAAAAGCAAACAAAGTAGCAATTAGTACACTAGCTAATGACAGCACTGCTCTGCTGCACGCACACAATCAGTGGATGAAACGTTTGTACATACAACAAAGCATATTTCAAGTGGCCTGGAAGTACAGTAGGAAACACAGCAGTGGCTTCTCACTGCTCGTTAAGAGGATGGGTTAGTTGCAGAGACACATTCCACAGTACTTTTTACATCTAATGAATAACGTTCAATTCATTTAATATTATTTGGAGGTATTTGTTTCATGATAAAGAGAATAATTGTCTTTGCCATTGTCATGACAACGCATAATTTATATATTAGTCAAGTGAAAATGATTTTTACATTTTTGTGTTTGATAATACAATTTATGATAAAGTATTTAAAACTCTTGAGTTGAGCTATTACAAATTAGCAAAAGTAAAAACATGCAAAACATAATTACTTGTGATTACACATTTTCTCTTTCTGTATTAAATTAAATAATGTTTCTTTAAACAGGTCTCCGCCAAGATTTTCACTCTGCAAAACCCAACCTTGGAGTCTTTGAGACTTGATTTCTTGAGGATAGTGTGCAGTCATGAACACTACGTCACTCTTAACCTTCCCTGCAGCTTGCTCACACCGCCTGCCTCACCGTCACCGTCTGTCTCTTCAGCAACTTCACAGGTCAGATCTTAAATTGTTGCCAAATTTGAATTTATAAAAGACATTGCAGCTGTTACTGTCTTTAATAATGTAACTAAATTGATACCTAGCTACTTGTTTTTGTTATGTAATCCATATACTCCATTCAGTAACTAAAGCCATCACTAGCAATGATGAAAAAAATCAATGGATCGGAACTGTAAATTACAAAAAAACACATTTCAAAATAATCCCTAAGGTGATACTGTGGTTCCTTTTTCTTTGTATGTACCGTATTTTTCGGACTATAAGTCGCAGTTTTTTTCGTAGTTTGGCCGGGGGTGCGACTTATACTCAGGAGTAAGGCTGGGCGATATATCGATATACGCGATATATCGCGGGTTTGTCTCTGTGCGATATAGAATATTACTATACCGTGATATTCGAGTATACGTTCTCACGCAGTTGCTTTTAGCTGCTGGCATTACACTACAGGCTCTCCTCGCTCTTTCCTGTGTCTCCTTCTCACAGACAAGCACACCTTCTTACATATGTCACATACTGTCACGTCATACGTCACATACGTATACGCCCTCGCGCAGCAAAGAGGTAGTAGCATGGGTAAGGTTAGCTGTGATGCTAGCGCAGCCGTGCGAGTGGTAATACGAGAGAGAGAAGATGCGAATCTGGTAACAAATGAAGGAATAATTAATTCCCCAAAAAACAGCAGGGGGTCCATCGTCTGGCGGTGGTTTGGCTTCAAGTGGGAATATGTCGAACAGACAACCGTTATTTGTCAAGTGTGGGGCAAAAGCGTTGCTATAAAAAGTAGCATTACTGCTAATATGTAGCATCATTTGAAAAGTCACCTGCTAGAGAATGAAGACTGCTTACTCCGCATGTTAACATCTCCATTCGGTGCCACATGCCCACACCATCAAAATGCTGAGGCAAACATTTCCAGATCAACACCGTATGAAAACATTTTTGATTTTTTTAGTTGTGATTTCCTTCTCTGCATGAAAGTTTTAAAGTAGCATATATTAATGCAGTATGAAGAATAATGTTTTAATGTAGACACATAGAATCATCATACTGCTGTGATTATATGCATCAAGTAATAATTCAAGGCTAAGGCAAAATATTGAGATATATATCGTGCATCGCGATATGGCCTTAAAATATCGCGTTATTAAAAAAAGGCCCTACTCAGGAGCGACTTATGTTTGAAATTATTAACACATTACCGTAAAATATCAAATAATATTATTTAGCTCATTCACGTAAGAGACTAGATGTATAAGATTTCATCGGATTTAGCGATTAGGAGTGACAGATTGTTTGGTAAACGTATAGCATGTTCTTAATGTTATAGTTATTTGAATGACTCTTACCATAATATGTTACGTTAACATACCAGGCACGTTCTCAGTTGGTTATTTATGCGTCATATAATGTACACTTATTCAGCTTGTTGTTCATTATTCTTTATTTATTTTGAATTGCCTTTCAAATGTCTATTCTTGGTGTTGGGTTTTATCAAATAAATTTCGACTTATACTCCAGTGCAACTTATGTTTTTTCTTCTTTATTATGCATTTTCGGCCGGTGCGACTTATACTCCGAAGCGACTTATACTCCGAAAAATACGGTATGTGTTTGACTCTTTTTTTTTTTCTTCTTCTTCTTCTTCTTCTTCTTCTTTGTCACAGAGCTCTGGGTTTTCGACACATGTCCAGGACCAGAAAATAGCAAACATGTTTGAACTGTCTGTGCCCTTCAGAGAGCAGCACTTTATGGCTGGGCTGGTACTGTCAGAATTGTCCGTGATACTGGACCCAGACAATGAGGGGTTAGTATGTGCGGGGTACTATAACTTCCATTATAAGGATTGAGTGACTGAATAACAGTTAAAATATTATTAAGTACAGTTTGGGCAGTTGAACCTTGATGCCTATTTACTTGGAAATAACTTGTAAAATGTGTTTAATAGCTCTACCAAATTGCAGTTATACAAAAATTACACTTTCTAGCCGTGAGCTAACTATATCACAGTAACATCTGTGTTTATCATATTGTTCTCCCTTTTGTCTAGGATGTTTGGCTTGCACAAGAAAGTTGTTAGTGTTGTTCACAACCTCCTGTCTAGCCATGACTCCGACCCCCGTTATGCGGATCCTGAGGTCAAAGCTCGGGTTGCAATGCTCTACCTTCCTTTGATTGGCATTGTCATGGAGACGCTGCCTCAGCTTCATGACTTTACAGGTACTAATTAAAGCCAATTGTTGCATTTATGATAGCCATACGTTAGTGTCGATTTTACTAAAAAAATTTTGTGTCCTAGTGTGGGACAATGTACTCTTCAGCAGCATAGCCTAGACTAGAGATTATCACTTGACCTAAATTATGTTTGTGCTTGCTAAATGTACCTCATGTCCCCTACCTTCAGTATATAAACACCATTTCTCATCCTTCCCTCTGTCTCTTAAAGCAAGATACTCAGATTTATAGCATAAACGTTCCAATATTTACCTCTACCATTATATTGGGTGGTCCCTTAACACAGTGGTCCCCAACCACCGGTCTGGGGACCGGTACCGGTCCGTGACGCATTTGCTACCGGGCCGCACAGAAACATTAATTGATTTATAAACTAAAATATTTTCTCCAACTTAACTTTTGTCTGTCCCACGAAACACACCAATAAGCTTGTTCATAGATGTGTATTACAACTCCTGACAGGAAGTTGCCCTTTGTTATAGTACATTAATGCACATTAATGAACATATACAATTTTAATGTGTCAGGTTGTAGCCAAAAGCTAATTTCCATCCAGGAAAAAAAAGCATTATTTTTAATCGGTTTTGTTGCTTAAATCAGTGGTTCTAAAACTTTTTTCACCACGTACCACCTTAGAAAACACTTGGCTCTTCAAGTGATAATGACCAACATTAAAATACAGTTGCATAGTAGGCCTAAATATTCAATATAAACAAGGCATAGGTTTTATTTAACGAGTGTGTTTAATATTTTTGGCCACTGTAACATTACGCACAGTTTGAACAGTAACAATGTTTGCATATTTAACTAAGGGATTTATTGGCATACTAAGTGCAGCCCCTACCACAGTTTGAGAATCACTGGCTATGTGATTCCGTTAATGAGTAAAATATGAGGACATTGTTTCTGCAAGAATGCTCCAGCGCACATGAGAGTGGTGCACCTAGTGGTCATGTAGTTTGTGCTGCCGGCAGTGATGTGGCCTGTGTGTGTGTCTATGTGGGAACAGCGCAGTGCCAATAAAGAGAGATTGCTAAAGAAAAACGACGACGAGGTGGAAATAGCAAAGGTCCCAGAGAAATCGAGAGAGAAGTTTTGCGATTATTTAAAAGATAGATGTCGTGGTGAAATGTTTGCCCTGTCAAAGAGCTAATATTTCAAAGCAGCTCTACGATGATGCAGCACATTACCAGAAAGCATACTGCTTTTTTAAAGAGCAGCAAATAAGAAGTAACAAGGTAAAAGTCTATATTACCAGCTAACGCCACCTTATATACTTGACTTTTATTAAAAAATATTTTATTCAAACACATGCGAGGACATTTTAGCATCAACTGTGTGTTTGTGTTTGTGTTTGTGTTTGTGTTTGTGTGTGTGTGTGTGTGTGTGCGTGTGCGCGTGTGTGTGCGTGTGTGTGTGTGTTATTCTACCAAGTTGTTCGCCTGAACATCAAACATTGTATATCGTATGTGTTAAATTCTTAAATACATTGTCACTCTATTCATCACACCTTATCAGAGAGCTTTTTGTTTAGTTTGTTTCTTTGTTATCCATTACCTGGTTTGAGGCTACACATTTTTTTTAGTTTTTTTTTTAAACTTTTTATTTTTTTAAATATAAGTAATAAATAGTGATTCTCTCATGGTAAAAGTAAATGTCATGCTCATTCATAAGAAAGAATAAATAACTATTTTCCCTAAAAGACGCATTAAGGCTACAAAGTGTGTTTTATTAGATTACTTGAATAATCAAACAAATGAATTGGTAGATTAATCGATTATTAAAAAATCTATGGCTGCAGCCATAAATGCACTAATCATGTATTAAAGTTCTTAATTTATCAGGTAAAATTGTATCATTTATGTGTCATAAGTCCCTTAAAGGTTTTATTGAAGTTGAAACCAGAAACTATCTGACTATCAATTTTTTTTAACAGAGGCTATCAAACAAATGGCTTTGAATTATGAATTTTTAGAAAAAGTAAAGCATTCCGGGAAATTAAGTCTTTTTCCACCATTTTCCATAATTTTAAAGTTATATTACATCAAATCAACTTATTAGTTTAATAGAAGATGCTTTTATTCTTAAGTGTCATATACAAATATGTACTGTAATTAAAATAAAACGTGTCCATGAGGTTCATAAAATATTGCTTTGAAATATGTCAAATGTTAATTTATGTAACACTGTAAAGCATGATTAAATTTAAAGTGATTATCACACACACACTAGGTGTGATGAGATCTGCATTTGACCCATCACCCTCACCCCCTGGGAGGTGAGGGGAGCAGTGAGCAGCAACGGTGGCCGCGCACGGTAATAATTTTTGGTGATTTAACTAACCAAAAATGATAGCAACAAACATGGCTGTAGATGCGAAGTTAAATCATGAAATGCAACCTTACCCGAGCAAAAACTATGCATATTTATATTGATACCAATTTCCTTGACCCAGTCACACACAAAGAAGTTGTAGACCTCCATGCTTTACTAAGTTTCCATCTGTTTTGTGGTGTAGAATGGTATCAGGAGCACAGTAGTTCGATATGTCTGGGTGCGACTGACGTATAATCCTTGATATCACTTGACAAATCTTTTTTTGATTAAGTATGGGGGTCTATTCCATTGCATAGTCTGATCTTTTGCTCGTATCTGCTTTTTCCAGGAATATTTAAGCCTCTTTTGTACTCAAATAATTTGTACGCTGCTTGCTGTACAACAGCCTTGCTTGGCTTGGTTGACAACCACTGGTTTTCACTTCCGAGAAGAAGTCACGTGACAGAATACAAGCAATAGACAGACAGCTCCCTTTTGAAAATATGTCATTGATAAAAACACACGAACACTGTTATGTTTTATGTCAGTATGTGTCTATTGTTCTACATAACTTGTTAAACCTTTTCCTCTCCTTTTACTAGAGTCCCTCAATCAATGGGGTCGATCAGGTGGTACCCAGGGAGCAGCTGTGAGCAGCAATGGGGAAGATGCGGAGGGAGAGGCAAACAGCATGATTAATCAAACCGTTGCCATGGCAATAGCAGGCACTGCCACTACCTCTCCGATGTCCCGACCGAGCAGCTTCTTGTTGAATTCGCAGGTAATAGATAGGTTTTTTTGCTCTCTCTTGCAATGCTTTTATGAAGACCTATTTGTCGTCTTTTGAAATTTTCACGGCCTCTAGGCGAATCGACAGCATGGAAGCTTCTCAGCCGAGTCAAGTCGCAGTCTACTCATCTGTCTACTGTGGGTGCTAAAAAATGCTGACGAGCTGGTGTTGCAGAAGTGGTTCACAGATCTTTCAGTGTCGCAGCTGAACCGCCTATTAGAGCTCCTTTACCTCTGTGTCTCTTGCTTTGAGTACAAGGTAGGATACATGACATCACTTTCTCTGCAACTAATTTACTTTGGCTACTGTTTTTTTTTTTCAACAAAACAGCCTGCTTTCTTCCTTTTATAGAAGCATGTATTTTTATTAATCAATTTCTCATGATTCATTCTGCTTTGCTATTGTCTTTTATGTCAATGCTTGTTTTTAAACAATTAATCTGCTTTGCTTCCTGAGTGCTGTGCTGCAAATGACTTTCCTGGGTTTTTCTCTTTTGCCACTCACTCCTTACTTCTGGATACAAGGCCCATGTTGTGTTCACCATGCAGGGGAAAAAGGCGTTTGAGCGAATGAACAGTCTGACCTTTAAGAAGTCTAAAGACATGAAAGCCAAGTTAGAGGAGGCCATACTGGGTAGCATCGGTGCCAGACAGGAGATGGTGCGGCGCAGCCGTGGACAGCTAGGTGAGTTCACTAAGCACACGCGCTTAAGGAAAAAAACACAAAAGTATTTTTTCCTCCAAGCAATAGGTATGGTGTATTTTGCAAAAAAAAAATGTTTTGCATGGCTGTAGATGACACCTAGAGGTAGAAAGCGTACCTGATTATAGGTTTACTGTTAAGAATTGTGGTGTAAATGTGGCTAACAATTAGGGCTGTCCCGTATTTCACTTATATCGATATTGGAGCCCTAAGTAAATTGCACAGCACGGATCTTACATATTTATATCATTTTGTAGTGTGGAATGTCAGAAAAAGGCTTGATTAAGTGAAATACTCAGAACAATGGTCCTTATGGAATAACCTTGACCTATTTAATAACTCTCTGGAACAGACGAATGCCGTCTTTACATTGAAGTAGAATGGTAATTGTTTTTTAGTAACACCTAGTGACCACTAGGGATGCCATCAATTAAAGATTTACATAGTTGAATCTGATTCGAGATTTTGCGCATAGTCGACAATCAGTCAAATCTATAGCTTTGAAAAGTCTGTAGATGACTGACAGAAGGCTTCAATCTTATAAAAGTAATATTCTTTCATTGAAGTGAAAAAAAAACACAGATCTTATGTGTGACATTTTCCACTTCAGAGACTTAACCACTCTAACAATTGGACACTATAGAGATTGGATAGTTTACTGAGGTGTTTGGTTTTGTCCCACCCAGCACAGAGAATAAATCAAACTTGACTAAATGGAGGGAGTAAAAGTCATAAAGTTTCCATATGTAAACCTGCGGGAGAATGGTCAACTTTATCAGGGGATAGCTACAACTCTTAAGTCCAATTTTCGGCAAGTCCCATCATTGTCGATGGCAGGATTCTGCCGGTCCGAGTCGCGTGGTGGCATTGCAAGCTCCGTGTGTGACAGCAGCACGCAAACCATGTAGAAACATTTTCCCAATCCTATTAGTACCATGTTCATGTGAGCAGACAAATGGAGGAGGCCAAAATGTAGCCAGCTTTTTTTAGACCCGTCACACTAGGAAAGAGTGACCACTCTGAAGAAGTATAGTGACAGCCGAAACTGTAAGCAGGTAAGAGTTATCTCTTACTCTCGATAAAATAAATGTTCCTGTACACAGCAATCTCTTACTAATATGTAAATAAGATGTGATGACCGCAATCAATCTGTCCTCCCAAACATACTTGCTGTACACAGAGTCCCAAGCAGGTATTCAGTGAACAAAGGAAGGACGGTTAATGTTCGACAATTCGAATGCAAAGTTGATAGTCAAAGCATTGAATCCTCGATGATTCGAAGGTGGCCCTGGTGGCCACAAAAATTCATTACGTTCAGCTCATGACGCAGTAAGTTGAATGACGCGAACATGTTTGTGTCCGGGTACTTTCTAATACTCTAATACGCTTCTACCTTGGAGTAATATGCTATTATAATTATTTGATACTTGTTAATATTGGCACGTGATGTTTTAGAAGGCAATATCGTTTAATTAAGGATACTTATTACATAGGTCTAGATCGTATGCTATTGTGTGCTTAGCTTTTGTGTAGCTGTTAGCTCCTAATAGCCTATAGCCTACCATGTTAGCTTTTGTAAATTACTTCACTAAAATACAAGAAAATACCAACCTTGTGTGCTTAATAACTGATTCTGATTACTGGAGAACATTTAGCTGTTAATTGGCTGTCGAGTTTTGCACAAGTAGTAAACACGCTGCAGGACTGCTTGTGTTGGAGTTCAGTTTCAGTTTATTTCGAACATGCATACGATACAATGTAACGCATCACATATTTCCATTTGTTTCATTACATCACGTCCGAAAAAGGAGTAGGAAGAAGCAGAGTTTAAAATCTTGAAATCTTAAAAGCGCTTTTAATCTGGGATTTAAGATACAAGTCGAAAGTAGTTTTTTTGATGATATCTAACTGCTATCAATATCAGATATTATTACTACGAACAATACACATGCCTGTAGTTGTGAATTAAATGTTTCCCTTCCTCTGTATGCATCCACCCTTTATACAAAATTAATACAACTAATAAATATGTTCTTTGTTTAGAGCGGAGTCCATCAGGCAGTGCCTTTGGCAGCCAGGAAAATCTGCGGTGGAGAAAAGACATGACCCATTGGAGACAGAACAGTGAGAGATTAGATAAGTAGGTTTTGTTTTAATGCAATATGATCTTTCTTATTCTATCATTTACTATCTTCCAAAAACAAGTGGAGTCTCACCCAGGTTGATTGTTTTATGTATGCTTTATTTCAGCATATCTGTAGTTGCAGTTAAAACCAAATACACTATTGCTTTCTTGCCATATATGTATGTGTGTGTTTATATATATATATATATATATATATATATATATATATAATTTATTTTATTTTTTTCATTTCGTGTACTTCATTAATTGTTTTACTGGCTCTAGTGTAGTTTAGTTTTCTGTTAATTTCTTTCATGTTGCTGTGTGTTTATGTAGGAGTCACAGATCAGTAAGGTATTGTATGACCCATTTTTGCTGTGTGCTTTTTTTCTTTGACTTCCTTGGGTGTTGTGTTCACATGCATGTGGAAGCACTGACAGTTACAGATGTAAAATTAGTTTAGGTTGTACAATGTTTTTTTTTTCCGATCCCTGTTTTTCATTGATCATCAATTCATATGTTAAATATTCTAAAGTTGTTAAGTGCAACTGTATACTTGTAAGAGGACCCTCAACATGGGCATTATTTGGTGTTTATTTTTCTACAGTATTACCAAGCAAAAAAACACACATTTTTAATACTAATTAATGCATAAACATCATACTTTAATCAAATTAATGCTATAGATGCTGCAGTAATATCTGGATTGATTTGACTGTTGAGTTGTAAGCTCCCACATGCACATGAACACACTACAAGTAATGTCTCTATGCTGGTTCCTACCCTTCTACACTCCTCAATCTGTCCCAATAACATTGCGCTTGTTTTAAGTAGTGGTGGCTGAGTCGCATTGGCTGTCTGTGTTTGGCTTATTTTTAGCCTGAGAGTGGTGTGTTTTCCTTCTAATTGTGGCAGAATTTAGAAGAAAATCTGTTTCTCTGTTCTTTTTTGTTGTTTTTGTTGTACAGCACATATATTCTGGCAAATATTGCATAAGTAATTTAGAGCCAAGTGTTAATGTCATCTTCGAATGTACCTTAGTACTTCCTGTCAAAATAACTTTAGTTCATTGCCTTTTATTAGGGATGTGCCGATCAATCGGCCACCGATCAGTGTCGGCCGAATTTTATGCAAAAGTGTGTGAGTGCCATTGCCGATCAATACTTTTTAACGTCGATCACAGACACAGATCCCCTCTGGCTACTTACTTTTAGTTCCCCGGCTGACAAGCAGCTTGCAGCTAATTATGTGTCTTTATACACAATGTAGAGCAGTTTCCCCAAAATAAACAATCACCTCCATTACAGCAGATTAACTGCATTTCTAATTATCTTAAGTATCATTATCAAGTATTATCACTCGAGGGCTAGGTTCAAATGTTACACACTAAGAGCAAGCTTACTTTGTTGTTTTTGTTAAGGCTTAAAAATTCAGGGAATAATCCCATGGACACAGGAGGACATTGAGGGTAAAAAAAACAAAGGATCTAAATGAGTAGCAGATAGTAGTTTTTGTTTTTGTTTAATTATTGATTTTTTTTATTTTTATTAAGGATCCCCATTAGCTGGTTGCCTCAACAACCCACTAGTCTTCCTGGGGTCCACAATTCAATACAATTACAAGTAAAAGCATATAATTATAACTACACAATACAGGAAAAATAAAATAAAAATAAAAAATAAAAAAATAAATAAAAGCATCAATAAGAAAACAAGCAAACAATTACCATATAAATATAACTACACAATGTAAAACCAAACAAATCATCAACGAGCAGACTAATTTAAAGACTCAGATAAAATATTACTCTCTTTTTGAAAACCTGTTTACTTTCAATGCCGGTGAGAATTATAAGTATACTATTGACTTGGTTCTGCTCAAACAACTATGTTATTACAGAGAAAGAACTAGTCTGAATATTGTGTTGATGTTATTAAACTGTCAGTAACAGTCACTATAAGTAAAGTGAACAATTTAATACATGTGATTGGTATTGGATTGTGATCGGATTATTTCACGTTAATGATTTAATGGATTTAACATTTTGTTTGCTTCAAGATAAATATTATTTTTACAAAAATTAGTTATCTCTATTACCGTATTTTTCAGAGTATAAGTCTCACTGGCCGAAAATGCATAATAAAGGTAAAAAACATATAAGTCGCACTGGAGTATAAGTCGCATTTTTTGGGGAAATTTATTTGATAAAACCCAACACCAAAAATAGACATTTGAAAGACAATTTAAAATAAATAAAGAATAGTGAACAAGAGGCTGAATAAGTGTACGTTATATGACGCATAAATAACCAACTGAGAACGTGCCTGGTATGTTAACGTAACATATTGTGGTAAGAGTAAATCAAATAAGTATAACATATAGAACATGCTATACATTTATCAAACAATCTGTCACTCCTAATCGCTAAATCCGATGAAATCTTATACGTCTAGTCTCTTACGTGAATGAGCTAAATAATATTATTTGATATTTTACGGTAATGTGTTAATAATATCACACTTAAGTCGCACCCCCTGCCATACTATGAAAAAAACTGCGATTTATAGTCCGAAAAATACGGTACGTTTTATTAATTTGGTGAGCCAATTCGAACCAGTCACGGAGAAATTGATTTGTTTTTCAGCCACCCGTTTCATGCTTGAAATATGATTTCAAAGCAGCTGAACTAATGTTCAATCACAAATAATCTATTACTATTGTCTTTGAATCAGTCATTGTGAAGGTCGAAAATGTGCCATACTAATTGGTTGATTTAATTGGAAATACACCATTATGTCCCCAAAGAGCCATCCAGCAGCATAGCTTTGAAGCCTTTGGCTTTTACAAAGATGAAGAGAAATTGTTGTTGTAAAAATGTGCTCCTATTTAATTAAGTAATTAAAATATTTCCCTTTTGTCTTCTCTGGGAAAACTGGCTTGATTGTGGTGGCTGGAAACGAGACTTCTTGGAGTTTTTATGTACAGTACCTTGTTCGACATTAAATTGTTGGTACTTACATGCTGACGCTGGTTTCTTTTTCTGTGATTATAGGACCAGAGCAGAGTTGGAGCATGAAGCACTTATTGATGGTAACCTTGCAACAGAGGCTAACTTGATCATCCTTGATACATTGGAGATCATTGTGCAGGTATATGTAATTAAAATATTTATAATCCACACCTTTATTTGTATAGAAATATTGGTATTGTTGTGCAGCACAGCTAGAGGTGTCACGATCCGATCTAGATATTGATCCGATATCGGCAAAAAAATTAAACAAGTATCGGATATTGGCTTGCATCTAAAACTTCCGATACAAGGTGTGATGAAAGCAGTCCTGCACCACGTTTACTTGTGCAAAGCTGGACAGTCAGTTAAAGGCTAAATGTTCTCCAATAAGCACATAAGGTTAGTGTTTTCTTGTATTGTAGTGAAGTCATTTACAAAAGGTAAACTTTGTAGGCTATAGGCCAGGGGTAGGGAACCTATGGCACTAGAGCCAGATGTGGCTCTTTTAATGACTGCATCTGGCTCTCAGATAAATCTTAGATGACATTGCTTAACACGATAAGTAATGAACAATTCCGCTGGTAATCACAGTGTTAAAAATAACGACTAGAAAGCCATCAACAAAACCATGCCGCACCAGAAGTCGCATTAATTGTAATTAAGTATTTAATTTTTAATTGGTTACCTTCAGAATAACAATGTTATTAAAAAGAATAAGAGACTTATTATACTGTAAAAATGTTGGTCTTACTTAAAAATGCACGCATTTAGTTGTATTCAGTAGAGATGTCCGCTAATGGCTTTTTTGCCGATATTCCGATATTGTCCAACTCTTAATTACCGATACCAACCGATACCGATATATACAATCGTGGAATTAACACATTATTATGCCTAATTTTGTTGTGATGCCCCGCTGGATGCATTAAACAATGTAACAAGGTTTTCCAAAATAAATCAACTCAAGTTATGGAAAAAAATGCCAACATGGCACTGCCATATTTATTATTGAAGTCACAAAGTGCATTATTTTTTTTAACATGCCTCAAAACAGCAGCTTGGAATTTGGGACATGCTCTCCCTGAGAGAGCATGAGGAGGTTGAGGTGGGCGGGGTTGAGGTGGGAGGGGGACTAGCGGGGGGGTATATTGTAGCGTCCCAGAAGAGTTAGTGCTGCAAGGGGTTCTGGGTATTTGTTCTGTTGTGTTTATGTTGTGTTACGGTGCGGATGTTCTCCCGAAATGTGTTTGTCATTCTTGTTTGGTGTGGGTTTACAGTGTGGCGCTTATTTGTAACAGTGTTAAAGTTGTTTATACGGCGACCCTCAGTGTGACCTGTATGGCTGTTGACCAAGTATGTAGTGCATTCACTTTTGTGTGTGAAAAGCCGTAGATATTACCGTATTTTTCGGACTATAAGTCGCAGTTTTTTTCATAGTTTGGCCGGGCTCCAGTGTGATTTATATATGTTTTTTTCCTTCTTTATTATGCATTTTCGGCAGGTGCGACTTATACTCTGGTGCGACTTATACTCTGAAAAATACGGTATGTGATTGGGCCGGCAGGCAAAGGCAGTGCCTTTAAGGTTTATTGACGCTCTGTATTTCTCCCTACGTCCGTGTACCACTCCGTACAGCGGTGTTTTAAAAAGTCATACATTTTACTTTTTGAAACCGATACCGATAATTTCCGATATTACATTTTAAAGCATTTATCAGCCGATAATATCGGCAGTCCGATATTATCGGACATTTCTAGTATTCAGTGTTAAAAAATATTATATGGCTCTCATGGAAATACATTTTAAAATATTTGGCTTTCATGGCTCTCTCAGCCAAAAAGGTTCCCGACCCCTGCTATAGGCTATTAGGAGCTAGCAGCTACTGTACACAACAGCTAAGTACACTATAACACACAAGGTAGACATATGTGTAATAAGTGACCTTCAATATTGCAGTTTATATAATGTCAGTGTATAGTAAATATGAGTATAAAATACTTATCAAATAATTATAGTTGTATATTACTAACAGATACAAATTATCCACTAACAAATGTGTCTGGATCAGTCAATTTACTGCATAATGCGCTTAATTTTAATGAATTATTGTGATTAGTATTTGATGCCAAAAAAACAAATTAATAGTCTACTTCAAAAGCATAGATAATAGGATCTGAGCCGACGAGGATGTCGTTGTGGCTTGTGCAGCCCTTTGAGACACTTGTGATTTAGGGCTATATAAATAAACTTTGATTGATTGATAATAAGTCATAAGAAATATTCCCTCGAAGGTGCGTGCCTGTACAATTGCGCACTGCTCACGTGTCCTCTGTGCACAGCAAATCTATGCCGCAAACAAAATAAATAAAATCCAACTAAAACTCTAAACAAAATAAACACAATTATTCTGTACGATTTTGCAATGCAACTCTGTGAGTGACAGGTGGGAACAAGCGGCAACAACAGATAAAACAATGTCTGCACTGTTCAATTATTGCAACGTCTGTTGAGATGCTTTAAGGAGGACACGCATCAATTTATTGAGCAAAACTGCGTGTCCACCCTAACCACACCAAAAACACTATCTAGCAAAACAGATAATTTTTGGCCAAAACCAACTCTGTCATATCAACAGCAGCCGCTCGCTCTCTCCCTAACTTGCGCCAACAGATGCACTCATTAAACTCAGTCATACAGAAAGTCAGGCAACTCCAACAACACACAAATGCCAGGTCATTACACTATGATGAGGCTCACATGCAGCCTGTTAATGTTAACAGCGTGTTATGCGTGCGTGTCGCTGTTTTGCTGGTTAGCTTATAGCTAACAGTGCAGCATAGTTAAGAGAGGTAAATGCTTATAACTCTTATTATGGTGAAATAAACAAGTACTACATACCCACACTCCCCAATAAGATGTGTGCTTATTCTACTGTCATTTATTAAGAATGCTAATTTATGAAAATTAATGGAATACTGTCACTAGAATACAGAAATGCTAATACAAACTGTAATGATATATTTTACAGACACAAAGTTACAGGAATGTACACTTTATCCCATGTTTGTGCTACAGCACAAATGTCATTATGTAACATGTGAATGTTTAAGGGGAACTAAATGTGATCTCTGAAAGGGGTACAACTTCTTTTCAAAGCAGGAATCCCACCCAGACATAAAATCCTAGTACATAGATCATGAAAAACATGTTTTTTGTTATTTTCTTTGTAAGTGGGCCAAATCATCCGTATTAGAGTATAATCTAATAAAAATGACTGCTGTCATTTGATTAGAGTAATGAGACATTTAACTTATTATGATGTCAGGTTTGGGACAAGTGTGCTGCTGGTGTGGCCAGAAGTGTGCACATTTGGTCCACTGACTGCTTAGGGAGTATGTGTTAATGCTTGGACACTTGAGAAAATGAGGGGGAATATGTATATATTATTATAATATATTATATTATATTATGTATATATTGGTCATAACGTTAGTGTTTTCCATACCTTTTTTATTGTCCTTTGAGTAATTTCACTTAATCAAGCTTTTTCTAACATTCCACACTACAAAATTATAAAAGAATGCTGTTATCGTATTGGTTTAATGTCGGTATCGGCTCATACATAAGGCTCCAATATCTGTATCTTATCCGAAGTGAAAAAGTCCTATCGGGACACAGGACACACCTAAGCACAGGGGAATATTGGTTAGCCTCAAAAACAGGAGATTCTTCGGTCAAATTCTGCTGTGACTTTTTTGTGTCCTCTGAGGTTTTTTTTAAACATTATGTATAATATGCATATATGTCATTGTGACCACTGTAGTTATGTTTTTGTTCAACAATAACGGTTCATGTCTCCATCTGCCCTCAGACAGTATCAGTGACCGAATCAAAGGAGAGTGTCCTTGGTGGGGTTCTGAAAGTGTTGCTTCACAGTATGGCTTGCAATCAGAGCGCCCTCTACCTGCAACACTGTTTTGCTACACAGAGAGCACTGGTGTCAAAGGTGGGCCATCTTCATTGCATAAGAAGATGTATTTGTATATGTTTGTGGTGTGAACAATTTTTATCGAACTGCGTTTGGTCAATGTGGGTGTTTTTCTGTCCATTTAGTTTCCCGAGCTGCTGTTTGAAGAGGAAACCGAGCAGTGTGCCGATCTCTGTTTGCGCCTGCTAAGGAGTTGTAGCAGCAGTATAAGTACCATCAGGGCTCATGCCAGCGCCTCCCTCTACCTCCTCATGAGGCAAAACTTTGAGATTGGGAATGTGAGTTCATTTGTTTTTACCAAGTCTTTGAAAATTGGCTGTATCTAACCTCTATTATTTTTCTTATGGCGATTTTTAGAACTTTGCAAGGGTGAAGATGCAGGTGACAATGTCGCTTTCTTCATTAGTGGGAACGTCCCAAAATTTTAACGAGGAGTTCCTGCGTCGCTCTCTGAAGACCATCCTTACTTATGCAGAGGAAGACCTTGAGCTTAGGGAAACGACTTTTCCCGATCAGGTATTAACTATGACATTACAATATATGGTTGTACTTAAAATATAGAGGGCCTCAACTTGAAGGGGAACTGCATTTTTTTTTTTTTTTGCTTATTGTTCACAATCATTAAGAAAGACATGACGACGGATGGATTTTTTTTTTTTATGCATTCAAAATATTAAATAAACGTAAAAAAAAAAGTCAGCTTACAGCGTAGCCAATAGGAGCTCTACTATTCCCCCCATAACATCTGATAAATAACAAAAAACGCCAACAATACTCAATTTACATTTCGTTATTTGATTATTAACCAAGTATTTGTGATATTGTTATTATAAGCGCTAACACACACCAACTAGTTATACCGGCGACGTGATCACTTCCGTGTGTCCCTATGTTTACATCATTGAGTGGTCTGCTGTTTCCTCGTTTTCTTGCTCTGTGTAAGTTTCTTGTAGATCATAAATCATGCATCTCACCTGGAAAGTTGGGACATTTTGACAGCCATTTAGGACCTGGAACTGGCGAGAATAACATAAAAAGCGCTTGTTCCCCCCGTCGCCCGCATCCCCGTTTCTGTGCGAGGATTATAAAACATTTTTCATCTAAATGGGAATATATGAACATTCTAGCAGTCGGCATCCTAATGACCGCAGGCATTGCACAGTAAGTGATGAAGAAGAAAAAAAGAAAATATATAGATGTGTTTTGAAATTAATGCGCCATGTATGCTTAAAATTATCAAAATTCGTAAATATTAAATGTTATTATAAATGTGCCGGTTACTACATTACAGATATACTTTCATCATAAAACCCTAATGGAGGCCAAGTGGTTAGTGTCCGCCCTTAAGTCTGTTTTTGAGATTAGATCTGTTTCCCAGCTAAGGATGCAACAATATGACAATTTCATATCACGATTATGGTGACCAAAATTATCAAATGTATCTTTGTTATCATTATATTGTTAAATGTGCTCAAAAAGTAAATAGACACACTGTTAGGAAACAGACCATTTTGCGTGTTTTGTGTCTTATGCTTCACTGATAGTGTTTTAGTCTTACATTTTTTTTAAATATTGTTTTGTACTATAGCACTTTAAGATTTATTTAAATGAAAGGTGTGTAACAAATACGATATATTATTTTGGTGGGCGTCCTACTCTGTTCAGGGTTGCTTGAACGCACCACAAAAACACCTCGGCTTCATATTCTTCTGAGTATAGAACAATCACTCTGTCTAAGAGAGCACAGCTTGTAGGTTCAATGTGCACAATTGAATATCTTAGACAGAAATGTGTTTATATAAGTTTAGATTGGGGTATGTTGTTTCTAAAATGGGAATGACGTTAACAAATCTTGTTTTCATCTTGGCATTTCAGCCAGCAAGTTGGCGCCAGTCAGTCCATGAGTTTTATCAAAGTGCAGTTATCGTTCACATTTTTTAGATACTTTTTATTTAACACACTATTACGAATTGTCAGGAATTTTACCACTGTTATCAATTTTACATGAGTAACTCCAGCCAAAAATGTTAAAATATCTAACCTGCGGACATTTATCCATGAAAATATGGTGAAGCTGCTGATAGTGTGTTTGACAGAGAAGCAGCTGAAGGAGATACCGTAGAAATCCACTCTCCCAAGTTAAATGTGGTACACTACTTTCTAAAACTATTGTAGTTGTTGGTAGTACATTCTATTGTATTGTTTTTATACAATATTTCTTACGTAAAAGTTAGTTTTTCTTTTTAAAAGGCATGTTACATGTTAGAATTGTGCTGTTTTGATTTTAATTCATTTCAATGGGCCATGCTAATTTGAGATACAAATGTTTTAAGAGCTCTGCCACATAACCAATTAAGCTCTGACGTTGAGGCACTACTGTAAATGGAGTTAATTACAGCTAAAGAAGACTGATGTCTTTTGTGCTACAGTACACCATACACAGTACACTTTTGGAAATAACCTTAGTATTTGAATGCCCATTTATCTCATTTATTAGGTGCAGGACCTTGTTTTTAACTTGCACATGATCCTATCCGACACAGTCAAGATGAAGGAACACCAGGAAGACCCAGAGATGCTTATTGATCTCATGTACAGGTGAACAAAGCTTTATTTAATAATAGTGTAATATTTCCCATACTATTATATTAGGGGAGCCTAATGCCCAAAAAAGTCGAGTTCATTGTATTTTAATCTTATTTTTTTACATTAGGCATGTGTGCGAATGTTTGTGTGGGTTTTGTCAGCTCTAATTCCCTCAAACCCCTCGACAGACAAACAGACATACACACAAATTGGCCATAGTGTGTGAATGTGAGTGTGAATGTTGTCCGTCCATCTGTGTTGGCCCTCATGACACTCCGCCCGAGTGCAGCTGAGGCGACCGCTCGAGGGACAAGCGGTAGAAAATGGATGGATGGAATGATATTGCGTGTGTCTGTTTGTTTGTGTTTTTGCCAATTTTTTTGGGGCCTGGAAATATGTGTCAATTAAGTACTTTTATCTTTTCTTATTCAATAAGTTCATTCTTTCCATTTTAACAGAAAAAAATACATGTATTGCATGCAATTGCATATCTTTAAAACGTTACTGTAATATTATCTAATGATGCAACAAATATTATCATACATTTCAAACATTAAAAAAAGGAGAAAAAAAATGTAATATCTGCTTGACTTATGATTTCAAAGCAGGTTATCCATCAAATTGTCACAAGACAATAGATTTTACAGTAAAATTCTGGCAACTGAGCTGCCAGTTTTTATCATTAAAAAACCGAGGTACCGTTTTTCCATTTACAGTAAATTACAAGAAAAATTTAGCTTCGTAATATTATAACACAATACCTTATGCAATTGATTATTATATTTATTATGTACATCGAAAGGGACAAGCGGTATAAAATGGATGGACTTTAAAAAATAATTTTACTGAAAAATGAGTGATACTGTAATATGCAGTTAAAAAAAAGAAAAAAAAACTACTATATTTTACGTTAAAATTATAGCAACTGAGCTACAGATATTTTTTTTTACAGTGTACGTAAAAAAAATTAATAATCAAATGCATTAGCAATTGTGTTACACTATCATGAGGCAAACCCTAATATTCCTATATTATTCACTATTACAATTGGATTTCTGAGGGCAGCCATAACTGCGATGTGGTCCCGTAATTAAAAGCAAGTTTAACACCTCTTAGTCAATGTAGCATGTCCCTCTTCTGTCTTCATCAGTATTTTAATGCACATCCATCTGTAGAATTGCAAAGGGTTACCAGACGTCACCAGACCTGCGGCTCACATGGCTCCAGAACATGGCTGGAAAACACTCAGAGAGGAACAACCATGCTGAAGCCGCTCAGTGTTTAGTGCACAGTGCTGCCTTGGTAGCAGAATACCTGAGCATGTTGGAGGATCGCAAGTATCTGCCTGTCGGCTGTGTCACCTTCCAGGTCAGGACATCTTGAAATATGTATACATGAGAAATTTCGTCCAGTGTGTGCGTATTTAAATCATTCTGTTGTGCTTTTGTGTGTGTACGTAGTATATTTCCTCCAACGTGTTGGAGGAGTCTGCAGTGTCTGATGATGTGGTGTCACCAGATGAGGAAGGCATCTGTTCGGGGAAATACTTCACTGAACTCGGCCTAGTGGGACTCTTGGAACAAGCTGCTTCATCATTCTCTTTGGTGAGAATGATAAAAGATGAATGATTATATAATGTGTATTTTTCTTTCCCTTATCGCAACTTGTCTTTTTGTGATATTTGTCCCTGTTAGGCTGGCATGTATGAGGCAGTAAATGAAGTGTATAAGGTACTGATCCCAGTCCATGAAGCTAACCGGGATGCAAAGAAGCTAGCCACTATTCATGGTAAACTTCAGGAAGCCTTTGGAAAAATTGTCCATCAGGTGAATATGTGTTCTACTGCGTTGTTTCCCAAACAAGTTTCAATGTAATTTTGAATTATGCAAGCCCATTTTCAGAATTACATTTCGTATTTATATTGAATTATTAAGGGACAAACTCAACACTTCTTTTAAAATCCTCATTATAATCTATATTAAAACAGTTGTGCATGCTCATGCCTGTAATATTTTCTTTTCACACACTTTATTGACAAACTTGGAAGCAGGGGTGTCTTGATTTAATATTGATTTTGGATATTGGTCCAATATCGGCCAAAAAACAAGTATTGGATTATGTAAGCTTTGCACCAAAATCTCAGGTAAAATCTTTGATACAATGTTTACCTGTGCAAAGCTGGACAGCCAGTTAACATCTAAATGTCCTCCAATAAGCACACAAGGTTGGTCAAGTCGTTTACAAGTCATTTACAGAAGGCAAAACATGGTAGGTAAAAGGCTACTAGGAGCTAGCAGCTACACAACCGCTTAGCACATAATAGCACACAAGCTAGACATTCGCAATAAGTGTCCTTAATTGAACAATATTTCAGTCTAACACACTATATTTGTCAATAAAAAGCAAGTATCAAATTATTACAGTTGCATATTACTTATGCATACAGAAGCGTTTTAGAAAGTATCCAGTAAAAAACGTGTCCGCATCATTCAACTTACTGCATCATGAGCTTAGCGTAAATAATTGTTGTGACCACTAGGTGTCACTAAAACAATAACCACTTTACTTTAATTGAATTAAAAACGGCATTTCAGACAATTTATAATAAATAGTTTAGTGTTTTTTATACCTACCATTGTTCTTTGTTTGAATAATATCACTTGGTCAAACCTATCCTAACATTTCACACTGAAAAAAATAATAAAAGTGTGTATGATTTGTGCAAGTATCAGATCGGATTAATATCAATCAGTATTGGCCAATACTCAAGGCTCCAATATCGTTATCATATGGAAAGTGAAAAAGTTGTACACCCATACTTGAAAGTATTTCTTGATAGAAATGAATGCAATACTTAGGATATACTGTATTACTGGCTTGTTTTTTTTTTTCTTCTAACTTTAATCATTGGTGGTACTTATCCCTTACATTCTGTATGACACCTGTTTCAGGCAAACATTTTTGTGTCCGATTATTGTGGCCATTGTAAGACTTTTATTGCACATGTGTTTCATTAAACTGCACCAGTGCAAAAACCTTTATAATTATTGTTCAGTAGGAAGTAGGGCTGGGCGATATGGACCAAAACTGATACTGGTTTTTAGTCCGAATGGCGTTATACGGTTTCTTAAAAAAACGTGCAAATTGCTTAAAGTTGCCTAAGTGTTTTATGGCGAGATAACCAGTGTTGAGAGTACCCAGAATGTTTTTGCTGTAAGTTGTAACGTATTGTTTATTTTTATAAAGTAATTAGTTAGCTGTTACAATGTCAAAGCAGTTTTCGTTCATTTTGTTAATTAACGTTAGGTTTATAGCCTCACGCTTGTGCGTGGGGATAGATGGAGCTTCTACTCGCTCAATGCGATGAAAGCCGCTGGCTGTTAAGTTTAAAACTACAGCTCTACAACAGTAGTTTAGTCCGCATGGCCTATGCAGAGGCGCTTTCAAGGTGTCGCTTACAACTTGTGAACAACATAAACAGATGAGACTAGTGATAAAGTCGCTCCAAGGAGAAATATACAGGGTTCCTACGGGTGCTTAAAAACCTTGAAAATGCTTGGATTTTAATGTTGTGTTTTCAAGGTTTGAAAAATGCTTGAATTTTGGGTGAAGTGCTTGTAAATGCTTGGAAATGTTCATCATATTTCTTGGCAGTCTGACTCAATAGGTAAATTACAAAATAAAATAATTTTCTGAAAAAAATTAAAGCTGCAAGCATGAGCTTACATGCCAGAGTCGTATATATATGGCTCTGTGTCGCCCCTAAGAGGACAGAGGTGCATCGGTCCATCATGTCGGGAGGTTGTCGTTTTAATGAACATTGGATGGAAATTATTAGTTCATTATTGGACTTGTTTGTACTGTGAAGGTCATGTAATCTATAATTTGTAACCTTTTTCACAACTTAGAGCTGAGTTAATATGACTGATTTAGTCGTTTTTACACAATATGGTTGTATGCATTTCTTGCTCTATTATTTTCGTTGTCTACTTAACTTGTCTGGCTCAGTGAAAGCCAAAAAAGTTAACTTTTGTCTTTTTGTTAATTTCTTATCATAGCCACAGTTATACGGCTGGATATGCTTAATGAAAAGTGACTGAGGTGTTGTGAAACAAACTAAATATTTTCCTTTATTATCCTTATATTAATGACGAACAGTTTTGTTAATAAATGAGTGAAATTGACATTTTGAGGGTGCGTGTATTAATATTACATTATGCCGTTTACAAGCACAAATACGGTGTGAATCAATCCGTGCTGTTCAATGTCATTGAGTGCGGTAAGTAAGAAAAATAACAAGAAATAAAAAAATTAAAAAAACACAAATGGAGACACATTTGCAAACACCATTTAAATTGAAAAGTTTACAGAAACACATTTTCTATGCCCCATTCAGTTAATGATAACTTGCTGGTTCAATGTTAGGCTTAGGTTTTAGCAGATTTTCCGTATTTTTCGACAGCATTCCGTGACCTCAAACAACAAGGCTATGGATTGATTCGCACTGGTTTTCGCCTTTTGAAGGGTACTAGAAAAACTGGAAAATGTATCTTGAAATTCCTTAAAAAGGGCTTGAATTTGGCCATGGAAAAGGTGTACGAACCCTGAATATACCGTATTTTTCGGACTATAAGTCGCAGTTTTTTTCAGTGCGACATATACTCATACGTGTGAAATTAACACATTACCGTAAAATATCAAATAATATTATTTAGGTCATTCACGTAAGAGACTAGACGTATAAGATTTCATGGGATTTAGCGATTAGGAGTGACAGATTGTTTGGTAAACGTATAGCATGTTCTATATGTTATAGTTATTTGAATGACTCTTACCATAATATGTTACGTTAACATACCAGGCACGTTCTCAGTTGGTTATTTATGCGTCATATAACGTACACTTATTCAGTTCACTATTCTTTATTTATTTAAAATTGCCTTTCAAATGTCTATTCTTGGTGTTGGGTTTTATCAAAAAAATGTCCCCCAAAAATGCAACTTATACTCCAGTGCGACTTATATATGTTTTTTTCCTTCTTTATTATGCATTTTCGGCCGGTGCGACTTATACTCCGGAGCGACTTATACTCCGAAAAATAAGGTACATTCTCGAGCAAATTGGTGTATATTGGTGTAAAGCCAATACACTTACTCACCAATAGCCAAATGCAGTCACTGACCAAAGCATAGCATCACTCTGGAGTCGGGGGCACCATATTAATTATAATTTTCTTTTTTTGCGGTGCGTCAGAGAAGCCTTTGATATATAAAATATACCGCTTTCAAAAATATACTTGTGTTAACTATAATACCGGCAAGCCCTAGTAGGAACCAAAGTGTGCATGATTAGGAGTTTTGGCATGGTAGCAGAGTCCTCCTTTTGTTGCTGTAACACAATATGAGACAGGGTTTGTAAGTGTGCTGTTGTTCACATGTGCTATGTTCTGTTTATCACACAGAGTACTGGCTGGGAGGTAGGTGGTTAAAGTGTTCCTGCTTGGCCCTGCTCGTCTTGTTTACCTTTTTTTTTTTTCACATTATAATTTGTAATCACACTCATTTCATTTTCCAGCAGCAAGCTATCTGATACTCGCTTTGCTTTTTCACACGCGTCTAGTCCATTAACAACTGCAGGCAACGTCATCTTGTCTGCCGTCATCAGGGACACTTGCTGCACCGGCAGCGACATCCTTGTTCTTCCTCCCCTCTCACCTTCTTCCCTCATGTAATGTGGGAGGGACTTTTTTTTCAACCGCTAACAGGCTGTGTGCATGGGAGCCACAGTGTCTGACACAAAAAAAAAAAGGATCTGTGAATGCATCACCTGCGCATTCTGTACTTTCTTAGTCAGAACACGCCTGTTTGCTGAAACTTTCGCCGTCATACTTTTCATTACTCCCGCGGCTCCATTTCAGCTTCTCTGGTTTAAGCACAGCTCACAATTGGTTAGTTAAGCTTGAGAGCATCAAGATGATTTGTCTAAAACTCACAACACTTCATTTTTTTAAATTTTAATTTTAACCCTATTATTTCAACTAAATCGACCCCTGTTTATTATATTTTTCATTCATTTACTACATTTTTAGTTAACAGTATTAACAATCTGTGGTTGCTGCATGGACAAAGCACTCAATACAGTGCATGGTGTGTTTCTTTGAGATTGTGGAGCTTTATTTTCTAACTTTTTGACTTGTTCTTCGTTGTTGTCTACCTTTGCATGGTATAGAATCCTCCACAATCAGTTCTGACGTTCTATTTTTTTTTGTTGGTGTTATTCCAACATATTCAGTGTTTAGTTGTGTTATGTTGACATTTATAGAGGAAGTTAATCTCATTAAAATTTGTTCTTTTTCTCCTTTTTTTAATTCTCCTGGTTGCCGAACCCTCCTTCCCACTTAACTTAATTGTTTCTTATGGTAAGTTTCTTTGTTTTCGGGGCTTCTCACATTTCTGCTCTAATTTCATTTAACTTGTGAATACATTTTTGATTTATCATTATTTCCTATTTGTAGCATAAGAAGCATTTATGCTTCCTATGCTACACTTACAACACACACTGACACAATACTTGTGAGCTGGTTGTAGACATTAGTATTACGACATCTGCGTTAATGACCTGTTTTTATTCAGCAGCACTCTGATGAGGGTTGATGATGACTTTTGACCTTTGAAGACATGCACTAAATTTAATTAAATGTGTTGCTGGCTGGTAAATTTGTGGAGTCAAACGGACTATTCTTGCGGTTTTATTTTTTGTACTTTTCTCACTTTGATACTGAACAAATCCTAAAATATCCAACATCGATACGTTAGATCAGGGGTGTCAAACTAGTTTTCATTTAGGGCCACATCACAGTTATGGTTGCCAATGGAGTCCTGCTTGTAACTGTGAATATAAATGTTTAAATTGCCTCATATTTATTATATTTTACTGATGGATAACTTGCTTTGGAAATCATAAGTCAAGGTGACAAGCAGATATTTAGGTTAGGCGTGTCTCGATTTGATATTGGCTTGCAAATTATACTAAAAAAAGCTCCGGGACAAGCAGTCCAGCAGCGTATTTACTTGTGCAAAGCTGAACATGAGCTTACCTTTATGAATTATGGTGCCAAAAGACTAAATGTATATAGATAAAAATAAATACATAAGGTTATTAATAAATGGGTTGGTGTTTTTCATACCTACTATTGTTTACTGTTTGACTAATTTCACTTGATTAAACCTTTTCTAACATTCTCCACTACAAAATAATTAAAGTATGTACTATGATTTGTGCTGATATCGTATCAGAATAATATTGGCATAGGCCAATACTCAAGGCTCCAAACATCTCCAATGCAGGTATTTATTTTGTGATGATGAAAAATTTTTAATATCTTGGTGCATGATCAGATAATAATACAGTTAAAAAATATTCAATCGTATACATATATTTTTTTTACAAAATTGAAAGAATTACATTTAGCAAAATATATATATATATATATGTGCGTGTGCGTGTGTGTGTGTGTGTGTGTGTATTATTTCCATAAACATAAAATGATGTGGCAGACCAGATCTGTGGTCCCCAACCACCGGGCTGCGGCCCGGTACCGTTCCGTGGATCGATTGGTACCGGGCCGCACAAGAAATGAATAAAAAATATTTAGATTTTTTTTATTTTTATTAAATCAACATAAAAAACACAAGATACACTTACAATTAGTGCACCAACCCAAAAAACCTCCCTCCCCCATTTACACTCATTCGCACAAAAGGGTTGTTTCTTTCTGTTGTTAATATTTCAGGTTCCTACATTATATATCAATATAGATCAATACAGTCTGCAGGGATACAGCCCGTAAGCACACATGGTTGTATTTTTTTTATGACAAAAAAAAAATTACCCCCTCCTCCCCCGATCCGTGGGACAAATTTTCAAGCGTTGACCGGTCCGCAGCTACAAAAAGGTTGGGGACCACTGCTTTAGATGAAACATCTAACATATTCTTGTTTATTACTGTACCAATTTTAATTTGATTTATTTCCTTAATGTGGTCTGCATTGAGAAAACCTCTGCTTTTTCCGAATCAAAACAGTAATCGTGTTTTGTACACTTTTTCCTTGTCTGCAGGACGGAAAGCGGATGTTTGGAACGTACTTTAGGGTTGGTTTTTACGGCTCCAAATTTGGTGACTTAGATGAGCAGGAGTTTGTGTACAAAGAACCAGCCATCACCAAGTTGGCGGAAATCTCTCACAGGCTGGAGGTGAGTATGACGGAATAGGAAATAGGACGGAACAGCATCATATTGAAAGGTGTTTTTTTCCCAAATCTTTTAACCTCTTCATCAAGCTAAATAAGGCAAACAAATATATTTGGAATATGAAGCACCATGAGGTAGACATGCTAACCGCTACTCTGCCATGCTGCCTTCCTCTATTCTTTAGAGACAAATGTGTCAACAATGAACAAAATTCGATTAAATATTTTAATTGTTTTGACAGGCCTATAAAAAGTTTACAAAAGGTTACAAGTCCATTTTTTTTTTGGTTATGACTCAAATTCAATCTTGTGGGTGGGGCCTCCGCTGAACAATATGTTAGGAGCCTTTTTATTGGTCAGCCTCAAATGATGGCGTGACTTCTGACAACTTTAGCCCTCAACAGACTAGAGGGGCAATACTGATCATTATAAATGCTTCTGACACATTTTTCAGAGAAGCCCACAAGTTTGAAGTTTAACCCCCCAAAAAAGATTTGTATCCTAAAACTCTTTGCAACCAATTTGTAACCGAAAAAACGATTTGTAAACAATAGAATGATTAGTTCGCAAAAAATGTTTTGCGACCAAAAGAAAAATAGATTTCTAAAAACAATTTGTAATGTAAAAAAAGGTTTGCGGACAAAGAACAATTTGTAAACAAAAAATTATTTGTAATCCCCCCAAAAAAGGTTTGGTAATGGGGGCGTGGTCAATATGACATTATTGTAACATTTGCATAACTGTTGTTGATGCATATATTTTCCTTAAAAAGCTAAAAAAAAAAAAATACATATATATTAGAAACAAATCTGTTATTAGTATTAACATATATGTTTTCTTATATTGTATTGTTTAGCTTTTTTTTAAATTGCTGTTTTATTTTAAAATGTAACACAGACTGCACTTTATTCTGCCCTCCCTGAATGTTGGAATTTAGTTTGCCAAATATGTAAACAGTCAATGAAGTTACAGTAAAACTAAGCACACAAAGGAAAGTGCACATATACACATGAATTGCGCATATATGTAGGAATCACGTTAAATTAATAACAATCAAGTTCATACCTCCAGACAATTTCGAGTCTCCAATTAAACTAACATACATCTTTTTGGAGTATTGGAGGAAGCCCGAGTACCCGCAGAAAACCCACACACGCACATGGAGATCATGCAAACTCCACACACAGATGGAGGTTCGGAGACACACAGGGCGTAAAGTTAGACAATACTGTCGGTAGCAGTGTCAAAATGATGGTGGTTTTCACAGGCTGGAACAAGAAATTAATTAATTAACTTGAAATACTTTTCTCTTTAAACTTTCTCTCCTTACTTTTGTCGAGTGCCAAGTCCGTTTCAGGGTCAATCAGGTGCGCGACCTGCTGTACCCCTTATTCAGATGCATGTTTTTCAAACATTTTAATGATATTTGAGATTTTTTTCAAATTTACAATGGCCAATAGTATGTAAATAATGGACTTTATAGTATATATCCATTCATACAATGTTACCTACATTGTTTTTAAGTTAAAAAAATAATTTTTAAGGTGTGGTGACTTTTATTTTGCCGCGGCAGGACGCCACAATCTATTACATGTAGGGGAAACCCTATTTCCAACCAAAAAAAAACAATTTGTAAACACGAAAACGATGTGGTCAAAATCATTCGACACCAAAATAAAAAAAACAATTTGTCACCAAAATTAAAAACTATTTGTAACCAAAAAAAACAATTTGTAAAAAACGATAGGTGACAAAAAAACCCGATTTGTGACCCAAAAAATATAGATTATTTTAAATCCTTTATTTTTGTTTGCAAATCCATTTTTGTTTGATTGCATTAAAAGACACATTTTATTTGAAGTGGTTCCATTCAATGTTGCTTTGCGCTTTTTAACAGGGTTTCTATGGGGATCAGTTTGGTGAAGATCAGGTGGAAGTCATCAAGGACTCCAACCCAGTAGACAAGTGCAAGCTTGACCCAAATAAGGTCGGGACAAGACCGCGCTTCATCCGACCAGAAAAGCGACCATGAACATACATTAAGTCCTCTTTCTCCTTCCAGGCCTTTGTTCAGATCACGTACGTGGAGCCGTACTTTGACACCTACGAGATGAAGGACCGCATCACGTACTTTGACAAGAACTACAACCTGCGTCGTTTTGTCTACTGCACGCCCTTCACGCTGGATGGCCGAGCACATGGCGACCTGCATGAGCAGTTCAAGCGCAAGACCATCCTGACCACGTCTCATGCCTTCCCTTACATCAAGACGCGCATCAACATCATCCACAAGGAGGAGGTGAATGAGCCCGATAGAAGAAGGCGCTTCACTGTGTGTCTGCAGTATTAGGACTCTTTATGTCCCTTTCCAGATTATTTCTACGCCCATCGAGGTGGCCATCGAGGACATGCAGAAGAAGACGCAGGAGCTTGCGTTCGCCACACACCAGGATCCTTCTGATGCCAAGATGTTGCAGATGGTCCTGCAGGGCTCAGTGGGCACTACTGTCAACCAGGTGAACATTGAACGCACCTCATGTTAGTCCCGACATGCTCAGAAGACAACAACATTCCAAGTGCCTTTGAAATGTTGTGTTCAGGGGCCGTTGGAGGTTGCCCAGGTGTTCCTGTCTGAAATCCCTAGCGACCCCAAACTGTACAGACACCACAATAAGCTACGGCTCTGCTTTAAGGACTTCACTAAGAGGTAGGCAACATTCCAAAACAAATCTCTAGTACAATTGGAACACTCTTGTTCATTTCTTACCTTTTTTAAGTAGAGCAACCACATCCTGAATCGGGCTTTTGGAATTCAGAGTGCATGAAATTGTCCAATGGGATACATTGCAGTCTTCTACAACCTTACATTAGCACTTCAAATACGTTTAGAATGTATCAAGATATTTATTCAACCCTCGATAGTAGGGGTGTACCGATCCAATATTTATATTCAATATCAGCAAAGTATCCCATATAAGTCTGAGCAAGCAGTCCTGCAGCGTGTTTACTTGTGCAAAGCTGGACAGTTAACATCTAAATGTCCTCTATTAAGCACACAAAGTTGGTCTTTTTTGTATTTTAGTGAAGTCATTTACAAAAGGTAAACATGGTAGGCTATACTTTGGTAGGACCTAGCAGCTACACAACAGCTAAGCACACAAGCTAGACATATATAGTAAGTGGCCTTGATTGAACATTATTGCAGTTTAAAAGTGATATTTATCACTATAAACAAGTATCAAATAATTATAGTTCCATATTATTTACAGATATAGTATCCAGTAACAAATGTGTCCGCATCATTTCAACTTACTGCGTCTTGAGCTTAATTTAATAAAATGTAGTGGCCACAAGTTGTCGCCAAAAAAGAATACCACTCCAACTTTTTTTAAATTAAAAATCGCGTAAATGCATTCCAGTAGGTTAGTATTTTTCATACCTACCTAAGTTTGTATGATACATACTGATATCGTATTAGATCAATATTGACAATTACTTAAGGCTCAAAAAATTATAAGTTGATTGATACAATATCCCAACAAATTAATTTTTAGTTCAACACGTCATTGTAGTTCTTTTGGGTGTATAAAAAGTAACTACATTTAAACAAACATGTATTTAATCTGTCGCCAGGCGACAAATTAAATGTTCAATTGCAGTCATGTAGGTGTCAGTACTACATATTACAGAGCAAACTCTTTGGTCCTTTTCTGGTCGAAAGCAAAGCATTGCAGTAGCTTTTGTGCCAACTTCCTAAACAAATGTAATTGTGCATAAGGGACAAGCGGTAGAAAATGGATGGATGGATGTGTGCATGTATGTATACTGTGTGTGCGAATATGTGTGTATATATATATATATATATATATATATATATATTATATGTATCTATGTGTGTGTGTGTGTGTGTGTGTGTGTGTATATGTATATATATATATATACACACACACACACACACACACACACACAGTATATATATACAAAGCCAGTGAAGTTGGCACGTTGTGTAAAGCGTAAATAAAAACAGAATACAATGATTTGCAAATCATTTTCAACCTATATTCAATTGAATAGACTGCAAAGACAAGATACTTAACATTCAAACTATCAAACTGTTATTTTTTGCAAATATTAGCTCATTTGGAATTTGATGGCTGCATTAGTTTCAAAAAGCTGGCACAAGTAGCAAAAAAGACTGAGAAAGTTGGGGAATGCTCATCAAACACTTTTTTGGAGCATTAGAGCTTCATAGTAAAAGAGTGTGGGTACTAGACTGGCCTTCCTGTAGTCCAGACCTGTCTCCCATTGAAAATGTGTGGCGCAATATGAAACCTAAAATACCACAACAGAGACCCGGACTGTTGAACAACTTAAACTGTACATCACGCAAGAATGGGAAAAAATTCCACCTGAAAAGCTTCGAAAATTGGTCTCCTCGTTCCCAAACGTTAACTGAGTGTTGTTAAAAGGAAAGGCCACGTAACACAGTGGTAAAAATGCCCCTGTGCCAACTTTTTTATATATATATATATATATATTAGTATAGAAGGCAATCCCACCAACAGGAGGACAATCATACTCGTTTCGAGTGAACGACGACGATGTGTGTGTGTGTGTGTGTGTGTGTGTGTGTGTGTATATATATATATATATATATATATATATATATGTATTTATAGATGTATGTATATATTGGTCATCGGCGGCAGCGGCGATGACCAAGAAGAACGCGGAGTTGGAATATAATTACAACATTTTATGTACATATTTATATACAGATTTGAACAATTAGTGATTCACTGAAATATATTTATTAATTGTGGTTCTTACAAAAAATATATCTTATAAAATATAAAAGCTAAAATGTCTCTTAAAGCTCTGCCCCTTTAATTAGTGAATACTAAATAATTTAACTTTAGCCTACTACTACAACCATATTATTTACCAGCAACATGAAGTGAAACAGAGGCAGAGGTGTCCTGCCACAGTCAGTCAACCTCCTCCTCCTCCTCCTGCTGCTGCTGAACAGGTCGCACCTAGGCCTACAGTATATGTAGGCCTACCTCCTCTCCAAGTCGAGCCCTTTTCGGCCGTTGAAAATATTTTTCTATACTCATCTGTGTGAAGGAGTGAACATCCAACATTAGAATTTATTACTAACGAGCAGAAGCGCTCTATGTACAGTACCGTCTAACCTTAAGCGGCAGCAGCTCAACACATGCAGGGTTCAACGTTAAGGTTTTTTTCTACTTGCCTGACTTCTCAAATCTACTTGCCCCAATATTTTTACTTGTCCTGCCTAGGTTTTTTTCTGGCTGTGTAGTGCTCATGGCTTATATCTTACTAGAATCCTTCCCGTTGACTATTTACAACACTACACAGTATTTATTATTATTATTATTATTATCTATAATTACATTTAAATGGCATTGCATACATGTAAAATTAAATGCTATTTCACATTATTAGACCAGTAGCAGTTACACCCATCTGAACAGGTCAGCCACCTGTTTAAAGCCCGATCACAGTTGAAATCTTGAAATGAACGGCCTTTGATGGCCAAAACATTAACCTGGACAACATTTTAACAGCTGGTTGGCTCAGATTTTATTATTTTCATTGCATTCACATGCTGCAGTGGACAGTGGACAATTTAGCTTCAGTCCACGTGTGTTTATTGACAACAGGGTTATAACCTGGACACGTTAGCTCGTCGGTATGAAAACACGTGACTGTTACTACGTGCGTCTGCCCCGGCCCCCGAGTCAAACAGCGGCGGTGTTAATGAAGCAGCGTCAGGGAAACGCTCGGTGAAATCGCGGATTAACGTTAAATATATGACGAGCCGCGAGCGATGCAGCTATAACCTATCTACCTAAAACCTATATTACCCTCGTATTTTGATCCTTCCTCGTCGTCGTCTTCTTCTTCTTCTGGCCCACCAGGTGAATTAAGTGCTATTGGCGGAGTTACAATGCATAGTAGGCTA